>NW_016807406.1:2498482-2527586 GCF_001698545.2 Rhinopithecus bieti | reverse complement strand
TTTTTTTTAGACAGGGTCTTGCTCTGTTGCCCAGGCTGCAGTGCGGTGGTGCAATCTTGGCTCACTTCAACCTCCACTTTCAGGGTTCAAGAGATTCTCATGCCTCAGACTCCCGAGTAGCTGGCATTACAGGCGTGCACCACCATGTCCCACTAATTTTGTATTTTAGAAGAGACAGGGTTTCACCATGTTGGCCAGACTGGTCTTGAACTCCTGGCCTCAAGTGATCCACCCACCTTGGCTTCCCAAAGTGCTGGAATTATAGGTGTGAGCCCCTCACCCAGCCACAACACATTTTATGCAACATATTCAGTAAATCCAATAAATTTTCGCTATATGTTTGGGCGGTATAAATACCACCTTATATGAAATGTTCATGCCAGGGACATGAAACAATTTTCCAGAAGCAAATATTTTACCATTTTAATTGATATCATTGAATCAGAATTATCCCTAACCTTTGACTGGGTAGAGGACCATTGAAGGATGAAGCTTCAGATACCATACCTAAAGAAGCAAGGAAGCGATCTCTCTAGATTCTGGTATCTTCCTCATGCAAAGATGAGGAGTGTGTCTAAAATATTTTGTTAATCAATATTTCTTGAATTCTTTCAGTTCCATCAGTGAAGGTCTTTCTTTAATTATAATTATACTAATTAAAATGTTTCTTATTTAAAAGTATAAATCAATGTTAATCTCAAGTGCTAGAGATATGAAAAGCAAAGTGCTTATTGTAGTGGTACATGCTATGGAATGTAACATATCTGATATTGTAACCATCCATTAAATATACATTTTGAAGTAGTACAGTTAACTGCCCTAAAGTCATAGAATATACTGACACACACATACTTAATAATATATACTGATATATCTTTAAGTAAATTACAGACATTGAAACACTAGCCACTGCAATAAAAAATACATTTGTACAAGACAAAGGCTACAAATGACTCAGTTTTATATTGAGTGTTATTATCTAATGGAAATTATTTTCTAATTAGATACGCATCAATCCATTTAAATGAACTGAACAAAATACTGGCATAAAATCTAATGAAATGAATTTAGCCCTGGTATCCAGACTAATGATGTAACCTCATTTTAATCTCAAAACAATGTACACAAAATAACTAACCTGAAGACGTATTTCATCCTGAAAGTATGAATTATTACTAAAGGAATAGATTTGAGAGATGGTAATTTCAAAATCTATCTAGCCTTCCGAATTCACTCTTTATCTCCTCCTTCAAGTTATTTTCCTGGTAATTTTAAAAAATTCTGTAAATCACAATATTACTGTTCAAGCAATATATGTGGAATATATCTTAGAAATAGAAATAAATGGTTGTTTCAAATAAAGGTAAATACGGTAAAACCTGCTACAGTAAGAGTGAATTTATTCTTCCCAATAATTCTTAAAGTTTGACTTTTGTAAATTACAATTTTATTAGTTACATAAATATTTAGAATTGTATATGTTTTGGTGTGTTAATTATTATAAAATATGCCTCCTTATCTCTAGTAAGTCCTTTTGTCTTCCTTACATTTATGGTCTAGAAAGACCTAAATTCTACCTGTTTTAACATAACAACTATAAAAGCTATAATTTTATAAATGCAATGTCACAAATTACCAAAATGTAACAGCCTGAAAGCACATTTATTATCTTATAATCTCTGGGTGTCAGGGGTCCAGACCCCATTTAGCTGGGTACTCTGCTCATAATCTCAATACTGTCTGCTATTTGAGGCTCCTTCTCAAGCTTACTGCATGTTGGCAGAATTCATGTTGGTGCAGCTGTAAGACTGAAGTCAATGCTTTTCTATTGGTCCTTGAATAAGACTCACTCTCAGTTCCTAGAGGGTACATTTACATTTCAGCCATGAGCCCTTCCCAAAGCAGCTTAGATCTTCAAAACAAGCAAGACACACACTGTCTGTCTCTTATTCTATCTAGCTCTATCTCCATCTCCACCTCTCTCTCTCTCTCTCTCTCTCTCTCTCTCTCTTTCTTTAGGAAAGGTCTGGGGTCTCTTTTCAAGGACTCATCTAACTTTGTCAAGCCTACCCAGATTAATCTCCTTTCTAATCACCTTCAAGTCAAATGACAAGGCACCTTAATTATATAGGCAGAATCCCTTCACCATTGCCACCTTTCATGGAGTGAAATCCGAGGGCATGCACAAATCCTACTCGTGCTAAAGGGGCTCACTTCCATAAGTAACA
The DNA here is from genome assembly GCF_001698545.2 of Rhinopithecus bieti. Lineage (NCBI taxonomy): Eukaryota > Metazoa > Chordata > Mammalia > Primates > Cercopithecidae > Rhinopithecus > Rhinopithecus bieti. Next base: position 2,525,358 of record NW_016807406.1, on the reverse strand, counting down.
CAAGAACCTAAGAGATCTTCAACTACATATGATATTCTTTAACTTTTGTTCCTTTATTGTCATGTATTTTTTAACCTCATAAGACATCGGTATTACCATAATTTTCTACAGTGAACATGCATTATACTCACAGGTTTATTTATTCTGTCTCCAACTTTATTATTATTTTGTTTTTTCTGTTTTGCTTCCCTGTAGGTCCATCTGGGAAAATGTTTCTTCCATCCTTTACTGATACTTCTCGTGTCTCCTGTTGTGCAGTTTGGTTCCTGATGAATTCTGTCAAACTTTTGGTTTTATTTATCATGATAAGGTCTCTATTATCATTTTATAGAGTTTTCTTTAAAGGCAGGATGTTCTAAGAAACAGATGACAAAACAGTACTTGACATAAAAGAAACATATTAGAGAAAATGACTGTAAAAGCACATGAGGAAGGAACAGGGAAAGGTTGGAAGTTTCCTCGGATAATGCAGGTCAGACTCTGAAAGATAAAGGGAAGAAGGTAGAAATGGCAGAAGGGTAGTTGGAAGTATCGCAGCCTAACATATATTTCTAGAAAAAATTTACTAAGCCTTTTTTCACGTGTCTGTTGGCTGCATAAATTTCTTCTTTTGAAAAGTGTCCATTCATATCCTTTGCCCATTTTTTGATGGGGTTGATGTTTTCTTGTAAATTGTTTAAGCTCTTTGTAGATTCTGGATATTAGCCCTTTGTCAGATGGATAGATTGCAGAAATTTTCTCCCATTCTGTAGGTTGCTTGTTCACTCTGATGGTAGTTTTTTTGTTTTGTTTTGTTTTGTTTTGTTTTGTTTTGTTTTGTTTTGTTTTGTTTTGTGGTGTGCAGAAGCTCTTTAATTAGATCCCATTTGTCTATTTTGGCTTTTGTTGCCATTGCTTTTGGTGTTTTAGTTATGAAGTCGTTTCCATGCCTATGTCCTGAATGGTATTGCCTAGGGTTTCTTCTAGGGTTTTTACGGTTTTAGGTCTAACATTTAAGCCTTTAATCCATCTTGAATTAATGTTTATATAAGGTGTAAGGAAGGGATCCAGTTTCAGCTTTCTACATATGGTACAGTTTTCCCAGCACCATTTATGAAATAGGGAATCCTTTCTCCGTGTCTTGTTTTTGTCCAGTTTGTCAAAGATCAGATGGTTGTAGATGTGTGGTATTATTTCTCAGGCCTCTGTTCTGTTCCATTTCTCTATATCTCTGTTTTGGCACCAGTACCATGCTGTTCTCGTTACTGTAGCCTCGTAGTATAGCTTGAAGTCAGGTAGTATAGTTTGAAGTCAGGAATGCCTCCAGCTTTGTTCTTTTTGCTTAGGATTATCTTGGCAATGTGGACTCTTTTCTGGTTCCATATGAACTTTAAAGTAGTTTTTTCCAATTCTGTGAAGAAAGTCATTGGTAACTTGATGGGGATGGCATTGAATCTATGAATTTCCTTGGGCAGTGTGGCCATTTTCATGATATTGCTCATCATCACTGGTCATCAGAGAAATGCAAATCAAAACCACAATGAGATGCCATCCCACACCAGTTAGAATGGTAATCATTAAAATGCCAGGAAACAACAGGTGCTAGAGTGAATGTGGAGAAATAGGAGCACTTTTACACTGTTGGTGGAACTGTAAACTAGTTCAACCATTGTGGAAGACAGTGTGGCAATTCCTCAAGGATCTAGAACTAGAAATACCATTTGACCCAGCCATCCCATTACTGGGTATATACCCAAAGGATTATAACTCATGCTACTATAAAGACACTTGCATATGTATGTTTACTGCGGCACTATTCACAACAGCAAAGACTTGGAACCAACCCAAACGTCCATTAATGATAGACTGGATTAAGCAAATGTGGCACATATACACCATGGAATACTATGCAGCCATAAAAAAGGATGAGTTCATGTCCTTTGTAGCCACATGGATGAAGCTGGAAACCGTCATTCTGAGCAAACTATTTCAAGGACAGAAAACCGAACACCACATGTTCTCCCTCATAGGTGGGAACTGAACAATGAGAACACTTGGACACAGGGCAGGGANTGATATTGCTCATCATCACTGGTCATCAGAGAAATGCAAATCAAAACCACAATGAGATGCCATCCCACACCAGTTAGAATGGTAATCATTAAAATGCCAGGAAACAACAGGTGCTAGAGTGAATGTGGAGAAATAGGAGCACTTTTACACTGTTGGTGGAACTGTAAACTAGTTCAACCATTGTGGAAGACAGTGTGGCAATTCCTCAAGGATCTAGAACTAGAAATACCATTTGACCCAGCCATCCCATTACTGGGTATATACCCAAAGGATTATAACTCATGCTACTATAAAGACACTTGCATATGTATGTTTACTGCGGCACTATTCACAACAGCAAAGACTTGGAACCAACCCAAACGTCCATTAATGATAGACTGGATTAAGCAAATGTGGCACATATACACCATGGAATACTATGCAGCCATAAAAAAGGATGAGTTCATGTCCTTTGTAGCCACATGGATGAAGCTGGAAACCGTCATTCTGAGCAAACTATTTCAAGGACAGAAAACCGAACACCACATGTTCTCCCTCATAGGTGGGAACTGAACAATGAGAACACTTGGACACAGGGCAGGGAACATCACACACTGGAGCCTTTCGTGGGTTGGGGGGATTGGGGACGGATAGCATTAGGAGAAATATCTAATGTAAATGATGAGTTAATGGGTGCAGCAAACCAACACGGCACATGTATACATATATGACAAACCTGCATGTTGTGCACATGTACCCTAGAACTTAAAGTATTATAATAAAAAAAAATTACTAAGCCCATGAGTGAGTCCTCAGGTCACAGATGCCCATCAAAGAGTCCTTAGTCTCTCTCCTAGAAATAGGCTTGCCTTAGTGACCTTGCCATGCAGTCATTAGCTAAGAGCGGTCTGTGGGAAATTAGCTTGGGAACAAATTTAGGCATGGGTTTCAGAGCACAGAAGCTGGGGGTTTAAGTCAATTGTAGTTAATGCAGGTGAAAATTTGAGAGGAGCATTCTGATGGCAGCAATATTATATAATTCTATTTTGGTATTTAGTTTTTTCCGAACTCAGAGTCTGTCTGTTATTTTCTAGCTGTCATTTTTCCTTCAAGAAATCAGCTCTCAGTCTTGTAGCAGCAGGTTTGAAAGTATTATGTCTTCTTACCTTTTCTTAAAATTCTCTTTATTTTTAACATGTTTGATGTTTTATAGGGCAGTTACGTTTTGTGTAAGTCATCGTTATCTACTCAATGGATGAACAGATTTGAAGCAGACTTCAGGCTTTGTGAACAATCATACATTTCTTTATTCTTTTCCTTAGCTTTAGCCTTTTGGGACTCCCAAATAAGTATGGAACCCCAACTTTGTTGAGACCTAAATTCAAATATCTACTTTCTCTTTCCATATTAGATGGAGAAAGCTCTCCTCAGCTTCCAAGTCCCTGCTTTTGAATGAGCAAGTTATCTGAGGAAAAAACGTGATTCCAAATAATGGGCTCACCTTTCTGGTCTTCACTTTTTTGGGCAATCTTGGCCTTTCAAATTCTTGCTAGCTTGGTAGCTTTCTGATTTTTCCAAACATATGGCTATTGTTATTATTTAGTACAGTTTTTAGTTATTTTAAGTGGGAAGGTTGGTCTGAGAAAAAGCTACGACACTATTGCTAAGAGCAGGACATTTCATTTGAAAATGTTTAAGAGAACAATTTGTATAAGCTGGTTGCTTTCTTTCTGTATTTTTTCTAGCAAAATTCAGTGCCATTATTGTGATGATACAAGTATAGCTAGGCTTTACTCCCCCCTTCCTGTATTTGGTAATTCACTGTTTTTAACTAATTCTGATTAGCAGTACAACACAAATGCAAATGTAATGTAAACTCTTTTTAAGTTTATTGATTTGTATTTATTTATTTTTGAGACAGGCTCTGGCTATGTCACCCAGGCTGGAGTACAGTGGCACTATCTCGGCTCACTGCAACCTCTGCCTCCTGGGCTCAAGCAATCCTCCCACCTCAGCTTCCTGAGTAGCTGGGACTACAGGCATATGCCAGCATGCCCAGTTAATTTTTTAATTTTTATAGTGACAGGGTTTCACCATGTTTCCCAGACTGGTCTCAAACTCTTGAGCTCAAGCAATCCGCCCCCCTCAGCCTTCCAAAGTCCTGGGATTACAGGCATGAGCCACTGTGCTGGGCCAAGTTCATTTATTTTTTGATAGAAAAACATGTATTCTACTCGTGTTGTATTCTTTTTATTTTATCATTTTCCAGATATGTGACCTTGGCCAAGTTAATTAAATTCTGTCTTTTTACTGTCATCCACAAATTAAGAAAAGTAAGTCAATGTACCTCAAATATATAGAACAAAAAAGAAAAAGCACATTTTTTAACTTAGGCTGTTTAACTTTAAAGAAATTAAGTATTTGAATGAAAACAGATTTTGGTTTTAAGATAATTTGTCATTTTGAAATATTACAGTCACATTCTTTACTAAGTTACTCCCACCTATATAGTATTCATTTAAAATATTCATATATTTACAAATATTAGATTTACATATTTTAAGGATACCTTTTTATATAAAGTGAGAAGCATATTTATAAAACTTATTCTTAATCCTAAGATCTAATTTAGGTATAATTCCATTCTTTTAAATCCAACATAAAAGACTACAGTTTAAACAAATATATGACAGTTAATAATGTAAAATAATTTACTGCACTTTTAAAATTGCATGTTAAATAGCAAAACTAAATAGATAAACAGTGAAAATTGCATATTTCATTGTCAAATGTCATACTGAGCATTTCTAACCTGGGGTAGCTATTAAATATACGCCTAATAATTATCCAATTTGGAAATAAAGAAGTAGATTATAACATACAAGAAGGACATTTTATTGGAAATTTATTTTCCCATAATATGAGCATGAAAGCAAGTGAAACATGTATTACCTAAACATAATTAACATTTGTAAATGCATGAATAAATGGAAAAATTATGCTTGGTATCTGGAAGTACACAAATTATGTAATTGGAAAGAAAATCAAAATATTACCTAGGCTATGATTATGTTAAAAATTTACCTTTAACCATATGAGGTAGAACCATATCCATAAAACCAATGGTCAGCCATACTAATCACTGCATAGCTTCTTTTTAATAATAAAGTTGTTTCAATTTTTAAAAAGGTAAAATTCTAGTTTAGTTTAATTCAAAGCATAGGGATAAGCCTAAGCAAAATTCAGTAATAAGTATAAGTAACAATAACAATATACATCACTATTATAAAATATACTACTAAAGAGTACTCTCCACAGCCACATAAATCAATTGACAATTGTGTCTTCTATAAGACTTGCAATTTTCTTTACAAAAACTGTTTGGAGAATGACTACTACTTACAATGGCTAAAATCCAAAATGAGTACTCAGAATGGTTAAAATCCAAAAATCTGACAATATTAATTCCTGGCGAGGAGTAATAGGAACACTCAATCATTGGTGACAGGAATTAAAAAATTGGTAGAGCCACTTTGGCAGACAGTTTGGCAGCTTTTTACCATGCTAAATGTAGTTTTACCACGTGATTCAGTAATCTCACTCCCAGATATTTACTCTTGTGATTTTAAAATGTATGTCTACACAGAAACCTGCTCATGAATGTTTATAGCAGATTCATAATCACCTCAAGCTGCAAACAATCAAGATATCCTTCAATAAATGAGTGGATAAACAAACTGCTACACATATATACAATATAATATTAATTTAGCAATAGAAAATGAGTTATTAAGCTAGGGAAAGACATGGACAAATCTGAAATGCATACTGTTAAATAGAAGAAGCCAGTCTGAAAAAGGCACATAGTCTACAATTCCAAATATATGACATTCTGGAAAAGGTAAACTATAAACATAGTAAAAAGACCAGTGATTCCCAAGACAGGATGAAAGTCGAATAGGTGAAGCACAGGCAATTCTTTAGGTCAGTGAAACCATGCTGTATGACGTTATAATCATAGATACATGACACTATGCATTTGCCAAGACCCACACAACTTTTTAGCACAGAGTCAACCTTAATTGTACATTTTTTAAAGAAATCATTTAGGACCTCAAGGGATCCAAGGATGGAATGCAAAATGTAAAAGAAAAAACTTACTTATAAATGCATGAAATAACCTCAGTGGAGTTAGAAGAATAATGTGTTAATATAAATAATTTTGGAAATGAGTAGAGTCGGTAAGATGAAAGGCAAAAGAAGTTGTAGATGTGCACTGTACTCTACTTAATACAGATGCTTCCCATTCGGGTACTGGTTAATGATTCTGATACCACTATAGATGTATACTTGAATTAAACAATTAAGTAAATGAATGACAGATGGTGGGAGTCAGATTTTATACTATCAGAGTGAAAAGTAACAGATAAGCAAGGCAAGAAAGCCAGAATGACTCATGTGTTAATGAATTACAGTTGGAGACATCAGTGTAAAATCATGTTTAGCTTTGTACAGGTACACATGGTTACATATAGAATACTAATAGAAATGTGAGTATATGCAAGTTAGCATATTCTCTCTGCCTGTCAACTTAAAGGGCCTGGAAGTAATGACGCTCCGATATCTATGCACATACCTAACACCTAGATCTTGTTTTGTAATGCCATTCTCCAAAAAAGAAACCAAGACACTTTGGAGAGACTGTTGAATCTAAGTCTGGGGTAGAAAATATCTAAGATAAGATGAGTGTCTAGTAATGCCAGAAAGTAAAAATGTTCTCAAAAAAAAAAAAAAAAAAAATGGAAGTGTGTCAAAATGACCCATGAATCAACTATAAGATCTTGCAATGGCCGAAGTACGAAAGCTTTGAGCTAAATAAATATGAAGTTATAACCCAAACTTTAAAAAAATCTATGATTCCATACTGATAGAAATAAATGGAGAAGAGCCAAATCTTCCATGCAGAGTTTCAGATATTTATATAGATGCTTTACCCTGAAGAAGATGGAGCATAGCTTTTCACTTCTGTTTTTATAATTTAAAGTTCTGGGATACATGTGCAGGACATACATGTTTGTTACATAGGTAACATGTTCTTAATATGGCTGCATATAGTGTATGCCTTACAGTGAGTACCATATGGAAAGGCAAAAAAATAAAAAATAAAAATAACTTTACAGAGAAAAATGCTAAACACTACAGAAAATGTTAATATTAACAGTGATAAGTCATGTTGAGACAATGTAACTTTGATGTATTGGAAATGGCACTTTATCTCTGTGGTTTCCTCCCTGGAATACATAATCTCCGTATAGTTATGAGGACAACATCAGACAAATGCCAACTGAGTAACATTTTACAAAATGTCTGACTAGTGCTTCTCAAAATTGTCAAGTTATCAGAAACAAGAAAATTCTGAGAAACTATCACAGCCAAGATGAATCTGAGAAGATATGAGGACTAAATGTAATATGACACCCTGGATGAAATTCTACAACAGTTTCTAAAAGTAAGAAACACATTTATCACTTATTTGTATAAATAAAATTAATCAATAATTGATTATCATTAGGATGAGAGTAGCTTTCCCAATAAAAAGTTGCAATATTTTGCCCAATTTTCAGTACAGCTAGTTTTCAGATGTACAATGCACTGACTGATTTGGAGGTCAAATTCCATTATCACAAACTACAATATTGTGACCAGAGTATTTGGCAGTGGTTCACAGGAACATTTTATCCATATAACCCTATAATGGGTAAAGGGAGTGTCAATGTATTTTGAGAATTATTAAATATAGGGGCTGGATTGAAATTGATAGTCAAAGAACCAAATCACCGATTACTTTTGCCATTTTTTTGTTGTTGGTTTTTTTGAGGCAGAGTCTCACTCCAACACCCAGGCTTGAGTGCAGTGGCGTGATCAAGGGTCACTAAAGCCTTTACTTCCCAGGGTTAGTGATTCTCCCACCTCAGCCTCTCAAGAAGCTGAGACTATAAGTGTGCACCACCAACCTGGCTAAGTTTTTTTTATTATTATTTTTATTTTGGAAGAGTCTGGGTTTCTCCGTGTTGCTCAGGCTGGTTTCAAACACCTAAGCTCGAGTGATCCACCCACTTCAGCCTCCCAAAGTGCTGGGATTACAAGCATGAGCCAGTAGGCCGAAGCCTGCCATTGTTAAGAAGAGGGCAGGTGGTAGCCAGATAATAAATGAGTCCTGGCCTGGGACCAGCTCATAATTAATTTACAAGATCCAGAGACCCATATGCTAGTTCTTTTCTCAGTGTATAACTGCATTATACATTTTATATAATTACAGAATGATATCAAGTGTATAGCAAAATAATGATTAAATAATTTGATATTAATAATTATACAATTTTGTAATTGGAGTCTATAAACCGGCTAGTTAGCAGAACACATGCACTGGTTGCTTGATCTGTGGGTGAAGATGAAAACATACATGTACAAAGAATGAATAAAACCTTCCCAAAGATGCTTAAAAACATTTATGAACTCATCCAAGAAAATAAATCTAAATAGGAAAAATACAGAGAGATCTCCACCTAACACAAAAAAGTGGTCGAAAATAGAGAAAACTTTGCAAGCAAAAGGATGAAAATGATGAATCACCTACAGTAGAACAACACAAATAACAGCTGACGTCTCATCAGATAAGATGGCAATATAAAGGCAGTGAAATGTTATATTTGCAAGGTTAAAGAAAACAAAAGAAACCTATCAACAAATAATTTTATGACCAGCAAAATGCCTGTTTAAAAACAAAGGTGAGGCCAGGTGTGGTGGCTCATACCTGTAATCCTAGCACTTTGGGAGGCTGAGGAGGGCAAATCACTAGGTTAGGAGTTAAAGACCAGCCTGACCAACATGGCAAAAGCCTGTCTCTACTAAAGTTATAAAAAAATTAGCTGGACACAGTGGCAGGCGCCTGTAATCCCAGCTACTTGGGAGGCTGAGGCAGGAGAATCGCTTGAACCTGGGAGGCGGAGGTTGCGGTGAGCCGAGATCGCGTTACTGCACTCCAGTCTGGGCAACAGAGTGAGTCTCTGTCTCAAAATAAATAAATAAAATAAATCATCAACAGAAGTGAAATACAGACACTCCTATATAAACACAAATTAAAATTAAAACAAAATAAAATTTGCCAACAGAAGACTTGATTTCCATGAAATAACATAGCAAATGCTTTAGTCTGAAAGGAAATAACACCAAATGGTAACTTACAAACACGTAGGACAAAATTAAGACAATTAGAAAAAGTAAATATATGGTAAAAATAAAAGTTTCTATTGTCTTTAAGTTATTTAAAAGACATATATTTATATAAAACAGTAATTACAATACTGTACTTTTGGGGTTATGGCCCACATAGACATAACATATATGACAATAAAAACACAAAGAATGAATAAGAAAAGTAAACTTTATTGGAATACAGTTCCTACATTTAACCAAAATTAAATTAACGTTAATCTGATGCAGACTATTATAAATGTTAAGATGTCTATTTCAAACTCAAATATTAGTATTTGAAAAATAAATTAACAGAGAAATTAAACTGGTACACTAAAATATTTAATACAAAAGGAAGTAGTGAAAGTAGAAGAGAGAAACAGGTTACAAGACATATAAAAATCATACAACAAAATGACAGATACAAATACATCAATAATAACATTAAATATAAATGGACTAAACATTCTAACGAAATGATGAAATACTTAAACAGAATAAACAAAATCCATTTACATCTATAAGACACACACTTTAAAACCATAGTTTGAGAAGAAATGTATAGTAAAAGATATAGAATGCAAACAGTAACCCTAAAAGAGGTATCATCTATATTAGAAGCAGGCGAAAAAGGCTAAGATAAGAACTATAACTTGAGACAAAAAACAAAAAACCAAAAAAATGAAAAGGTCAATACATCCGAAGGATATTTTAAGAATACCTGAATCAAAAACTGATGCAATTGAAAGGACAAATAGAAAATTCAATAATGTTAGTTGCAGATTTCATATACTAGTATCAGTAACAGAGCAACTAGACAAAATTCCACAAAATATAGATAATTTGAACAGTATTAAAAAGATATGAGCAGTAGTGTTAGGGAGCTTGATCTTTTATGGTATATTCCACCAAATGTCAGCAGAATTAACATTCCTTCCAAGTTCAAAGGGAACACATTTCAGGATAGACCATACACTGGATCACAAAGCAATATAACAAATTTAAAGTGATTAAAGTGATACGAAATAATATTTTCTAACGGCAAAAAGATTAAACTTGAAAGCTACAGAGAAAACGTAAGGGAAATAACCAACACTTATAAAGGAAACATGATGATTGTGGTTAACCAAAAACACAAAGAGAAAGGAAATTAGAAAATATGCTGAAAAAAGGAAAATAAAGCTTTAAGATATTAAAACTGATGAGAAACTGCTAAAACAGTACATGGAGAGAAATCTGTCACTTGTAAAATGCATCATAAAAAACAAATAGCTTCAAATCGTTCATCTAATGTTCCACTTTAATAAACCGGAAAATGGAGAGCAAACTAAACCTGAATCTAGCAGATGAAATAAAGTGAAAATTAATAAAATAGGAAAAACACTTGAAAAAAATTATTGAAAACAAAAGTTGTTTTTTTAGAAACGATTAATAAAATTAACAAATCTTCAGCTAGTCTAAATAAAAAAAAAGAAGAAGACACGATCACTAAAATCTGGAATTAAAAGAGACATTATCACTAACCCTTCTGAAATTAAAAACATTAAAATGGAATACTATGAACAACTTTATGCCCACAAATTGCGTAACTTATATTAAATGGATATGTTTCTACAAAGATGCAAATTACCAAAAGCAGATGAAAAAAATCAAATGTTAAAATAAATACATAGCAAATACTGTAATCTAATGAAATATTTTCCAACAAAGGAAAGTCAAGCTCAGACCTAAATGGCTACACAGGTTAAGTACTAAAAATATTGTTCCCATTGAAAACCAGCACAGGACAAGGATGTCCTCTCTCACGACTCCTATTCAAAGTAGTATTGAAAGTCCTAGTCAGAGTAATCAAGCAAGAGAAAGAAATAGAGGGCATCTGAATAGGAAGAAAATAAGTCAAACTATCTGTTTGCAGATTATATGACTCTGCATCTAAAAAGCAACAACCCCATTAAAAAGTGGGCAAAGGACATGAAGAGGCACATTTCAAAAGACATACATGTGGCCAAGAAACATATGAAAAAACTCAATATCACTGATCATTAGAGAAACACAAATGAAAACCACAATGAGATACCATGACCGCACAATATCAGAATGGCTACTATTAAAAATAAAAAAATACCAATGCTGGTGTGGTTGCAGAAAAAATGGAACATTTATACACCATTGGTAGGGGTGTAAATTAGTTTAACTATTGTGGAAAGGAAAACAGTATGGCGATTCCTTGAAGAGCTAAAAGCAGAACTACCATTCAACCCAACAATCCCATTACTGGGTATATGCCCAGGAAAATACAAATCATTCTACCATAAAGACACATGCACAGGAATGTTCATTGCAGCCCTATTCACAATAGCAGAAGACATGAAATCAACATAAATGCCCATCAATGACAGATTAGATAAAGAAGATGTGGTAGATATACACCATGGAATACTATGCAGCCATTTAAAGAAGGAGATCATATCTTTTGCAAGAACATAGATGGAGCTGGAGGCCATTATCCTCAGCAAACTAATGCGGAACAGAAAACCAAATAGCACATGTTCTCACTTATAAGTGGGAGTTAAATGATGAGAACTTAGGAACACAAAGAAGGAAACAACAGACACGGGCGTCTGCTTGAGGTTGGAGGGTGGGAGGAGGGAGAGGAGTACAAAAGATAACTATGAGGTACTGGGCTTAATTCCTGGGGGATGGAATAATTTGTCCAACAAATCCCTGTGACATGAGTTTACCTATGTAACAAACTCACATGTATCCCCAAATCTAAACAGAAAGTTAAAAAAACCTAAATGGAAAGTTAAAAACCTAAGTTTTAAATCAAGACCTACCAAATAGATAATTTCAACAGAATATTTACTGGGTTTTTTTTGTTTCTAAAGACCATAAAACTGTAATAATACTTAATAAAACAAAAGAATTATGTTGCTAACAAAAAAAATTAAAATAAAATACTGAAAAGAAAATGCTAACCCTTAACGAACCTCAAAAAATAGAGGAGAGAACACTTTCCAAATCATTCTTTGAGGCTGGATTCTCCCTGATGCCAAAGCACACAAAAACATCACAAGAAAAGAAAAATACACAATGTCCTAATAAGCAAATGTTCTTAAAATACTTGCAAACTGAATTCAGTAATATTTAAAAAGGATTACACACCATCATCATTTGGGATTTCTACAAAAACGTAACACTATATTAGCATTCAAAAAATAAATCCATGTAATACGTAATATTAATACAATAATGAAAGAAAAGCATACAGTATCATCTTAGTAGATACAGATAATGTATTTGACATAGCCAACACTGATTTCTGATGAAATGCTTAGCAAACTAGAAATAGATGAGAATTTTCTCAAACTAATAACAGGCACCCAACAAAAAAACCTACAATCAATATCATACTTAATGGTGAAATAATGAAAGACATCCATTTTCATTATATCTATTTAATAGTGTACAAGAATTTCTAGCTAGTATCATCAGGCAAGAAAAATATATAAAAGGTATTCAAATTCAAAAGAAAGAATCAAAGCCACGTATTATGTATATTAACTCGCATATGTCATAATCCTCTATGTAGAAAGTTCTGAGGAAATCACACACACATACTTATTAGATTTGATAAACACATTTAATATGGTCACAGGTAATAAAATCAATATGCAAAATCCATTGTATTTTATGTGCTTACAATGAATATTCTGCAAATATATATATTTTTTAAATTCCATTCACAGAAACAACAAACAAAATAATACTCAGGAATTAATTTAACTAAAAAATGCAACCCTTGTCCAATGAAAAACTATAAAAGATTGCTAGGAAAAGTGTTCAAAGATCTAAATAAATTGGTAAAAATCCCATGTTCATAGATTGAAAGATTCAATAATTCTTATGATGCTAACTCTCCCCAGATTGATCTACTGATTCAAAAAAGTCTTCATGAACTTATCAGAATTTTTTTGGTTGAAATTGACAGCCTATTATTAAAATTATTATGTAAATATAATGGCTTTAAAATAGTCAAAATATTTTTTATAAAGAACAAAACTGGAAAGCATATAATATCTGACTTCCAAACTTTCAAAGTACAGTAATAAAGACAATATAATCATTATGTACATACAGATAGGGATATAGACTAACTGAACCAAACTAAAAGTTTAGAAATAAACTCTTAATTTGGTTAGTTTTTGGTAAAGAATCAAAGATAATTAAATGGTGAGAGAATGGGCTTTTCAAGAAATAGAAATAGAACAACTTAGTATTCCTATGCAAAAACAACAGAAAAGAGGAATAAAGAACTTAGCATCTTACCCCACACTGTATACAAAAATTTAATCAAAATGGATCATAGATGTAAATATTGTATAAGAACTAATATTACAAAACTTCTGGAGAAAACCCAGGAGATAATCTTTATGGTCTTTGGCTAGGAAAAAATTTCTTGGCTACAGTACAAAATATGATTTATTAAAACATTATATTGTTGAACTTCATGAAGATTAGAAACTTTTATACTTGAAATAGACCATAAAATGAAATACAAGCCATATTTGTAAGTCATATATCTGATAAAGGACTTACATCTGGAATATATCAATATTTTCAAATCAATATTTAAAAGACAAAAATTCTGAGTAAACAATAGGTGAAATATTTGAATAGACATTTTACCAAAGAACATATATGAATGCCTAATATGCACATGAAAAGATGCTCAATATCATTAGTAATTAGGGCAAAGTAATTGAAGAACACAATGAGATAACACCACACACAGAGTAATGGCTATAATTAAAAAGACATAAAATGACTGTTGGCAAGGATGTGGAAAAATTGGAACCCTCACACATTGCTGGTGGGAATAAAAATGGTTCAGCTACTTTGGGAAAGAGTTTGGCAGTTTCTTCAGAAAAAAAGTACATCTACCATATGGCCCTACCTTTCCACTCCTAGGTATTTACTCAATAAAAATAAAAGCATATGTCCATGCGAAGACTTGTGTATGAATGTTCACACCAGCATTATTCATAACAGCCTCAAACTGGATGCAACCCAAATGTGTATCAACCAGTAAATGAGTAAACAAAATGTGTTGTATTCATATCACATTTGCCAGATATGAAAGACTATACATGGTATATTTACATGAAATGTCTAGAAATGGCAAAGCTATAAGACAGAAAGCAGATAATGGTCTAGAGCTGGCTATGGGAATGAGAATGGACCAAAAATGGACAGGAAGAAACTATTATGTTAAAGAAAATGTTTAATATTGGATTGTAGTGATGGATGCAAACCTTCATCAATCTACCAAAAATCATTTAAATGTAAATTTACAGTGTCCGAGTATATGGCATGTGAGTGTTACCTAAGCTATGAAAAGTAGATATCACCTTTTGGCAGAAGATGGCAGATATTAGTGCCCCTCTCAAAGATCTATAAAGGTAGTCCTATTCATTTTTCAGATTCGCCAATCCGACAGCTATACACTGTATGGGCCACTCATTCTTCAGGATGAATTTACCTGCTGCAGGTGGAATAACAGTCCCTCAAACATGTCTCTGTTACATGGAAAAGAGGACATAAAGTTGCAGATGGAATTAAGGTTGCTACTCAACTGACCTTGATAACGGACGATTATCCTGAATTATTCAGGGAGGCTCAATGTAATCACAAGGTATCTAACAAAGTGAAAAAGGAGAAAGAAGTGTCAGAGTTAGAGTCATGGGGCGTGAGAAGAATTAGATTGGCCATTACTACTGACTTGGAAGATGGAAGGAGGCCAGAAGCAAAGGTATGATGGTGGCCTCTAAAAGCTGAAAAACGAAGAAAGAAAATGAATTCTTCCCTAGAGTCTCCTGCTAAAAACCCTCTTGACACTTAATTTTAGCCCAGTGAAACCAATCTTTGATTTTTGACCTCCAGAGCTTTAACATAATGAATGTGTGTTGTTTTAAGCCATGAAGTGGTAATTTGTTATGCCAGCAATAGAAAACGAATATGGCACCCAGCCTCTAGCTGCTGGAAATATTGGCTACTGACGAGTCATAGATACGTCTCTCACTGGGAATTGTCCTCAACTACAAGGAATTGTCTAGTCTTGCAGGTTTTTCTTCCTCTCAGGGGATGCAATGACTAGTTGATATGGGGTTACAAAGACCTATGTTGAAGGTAAATTGCAGGTAAGCTTCTAAGTCTGCCCAGTCTTACCTTCATTTTCTTATAATTGGATATCCTGAGGTCCTTTCCTAATAAACCTTCTGCATGTAAGTCTTCCTTTTAGAGTCTATTTCCTGTGATACATATCGATTAATGCAAATCAGCAGAAAGAGTCTATGCCTCTTCACAGACAGCTACACAGAAATCTATGTGTCTCAAAGTTTAGAAGTTTTAGAAACTCTAACTCATTAAAGTTTTTCCATAATATTTCTATTTTCAGATTTTCCTTAAGATACCATATTTTGATTAATGCCTACATTCCCAGTGGTCACAATACTTTTAATGCAGACTGATTTTGCCAAATTGGGCTTTTAAAAAATATTTGTTTATTTAAAATAGTGGTTTTGTTAGGTGAGGTTGAAATTCAACCTCATGTTGGAAAACAACTTAAAACTGTTCTCCATTGACAACGTCCTCCCAACAACACATTGTAAAAAGGACTATATTTTAAATATTAACTTCATGGTTGCCTATAATATATGGAGGTGAACAATAAAGGCCTAACTACATTTTACTTTTGCTTTGAAAATATCATTTATTAATTGTTCAATATTAAGTTGCAATTTCATTGTTATGGTTTATTTCTAATTTGGTATTGAGGGTTCTCTCCTGAAAGTGGTGAGAAGCCAAGATAGCCCCTCTTTATGAGAGTCCAGATGGAAGGGGTAGTAGGTAGGGGAGTTAGGTTTTGGTGTATGTGTCAGAAGAGAAACAGTGAGAAAATAAAAACAAAATGCGTAAAACAGAAGAAATGTATTACTCACGGGTCCTAAAGATGTTAGGGGCACTGATGAAAGTCTATGGGAAGCATGGAGGACGCAAGAAGTCATCTGGTGTGGGAGGGAGAGAAGAGGAGTCTTTCTTTCAGGGGTTGTGGATTAGCTAGTTTACAGAAAACACACGGTACGAGAGGAACTTATTTACAGGACTCTGGTATTTGACTATTAGGTTTTATCATGTTCAACAGCTGTGAGTGTGTGGGGTTTGGGTCAGTGGAATGAGGCTGTATTTCAAACAACCACATAGGGAGAGGAAGTTTTAGCTAGGCCAAAGGTGATGGGGTAAACTGAGTTTCAAAGGACTTAGGTCAGACTTTAAAATGAATGCCAAGACAGCATATGAAACAAATTTATGACAAAGTCTATGTGGGTGACTTCTATAAAATTGACTTCTCTTTGTTATGCCTTGTTCCTAATTCTTTTTGAGTGACACCAGTCATGACTCATAGCTATCACAGATACTGAGTTTCACATGAATCAACAGTTAATAAAATTCATAAGTTTTGCAAAGAGGTCATGCATCTGAGAAGCTCTATTAGTTTTGCTTAATTTCCCCCTTTGTGAAGTATAGATAACTTGAAAAGTACTACTCATATTCATCTTTTTACTTTTTCTTAATTACTGAACTTTTATTGAGTATAATCAGAGAATCTTGCCACGTATTTGGCAAAAAGTACATCTTTATTACTGAGCTGCTTGTTCAGATGATTTAAATTTACAAACAAAAGAGACTCTAGAGTGATTCCTATGTGTCAGGTAATCTGTTGGGAGAAAAAAATAATTTCAGTGATCTGATTCTGTATCTAAGGAAAAGAAGCCTTAAGAGTTTACACCAGGCGCAGTGGTTCACTCCTGTAATCCCAGCACTTTGGGAGGCCAAGGTGGCCAGATCACGAGGCCAGGAGTTCGAGACCAGCCAGACCAATGTGGTGAAAACATGTCTCTAAAAATACAAAAATTAACCTGGCGGGATGGCATGTGCCTGTAATGCCAGCTACTTGGGAGGCTGAGGTAGGAGAATCACTTGAACCTGGGAGGCAGAGGTTGTAGTGAGCTGAGATTGTGCCACTGCACTCCATCCTGGGCGACAGAGTGAGACTGTATCTCAAAAAAGAAAAGAAAAAAGAGAAAAAGTTTATATGACTCCCAAGGATACATAGCTAGTGGTACAGAGCCCTTAAAATCAGAAGAACAAGGTGGAAGAGAAATCAGGGAGAATCAAAGTATGAGGAAGATATGACCTACTCTGGTTGGCTTGAAGATTGAGTGGGTAGTGTCAAAAGCATGAGAAGAATATGAATTCTGAGAACAACCATTGATTTAGGGAAAAATCCCACACTCCAGATGAGAACCACAACATTTGTTGACATTTTGATTTCAGTCATCTGAGACCTTGATCAACGATCCTGCATTGGACTTCAGAACTAGGAAAACAGAGATCATAAACAGATTTTGTTATAAACAGCTAAGTTTGTGATAATTTGTTGTTTGGCAAAAGAAAAGGAAAATTTGGTTATTTTGTCATTTCCACTGCATGGCCCATGAGTAAAACATTTTTTTCTTGGTGTTTCTTTCTTTCTAAAATCATACATTGGGTCATCTAGAAACATGGAAGAAAGAAATACTGCCTGAAATATAATAAAATGCAGGTGCATAAAATTAGAGTGAATTTGGAAAAACTGCTTTTACATTTTGATTTGGTCACTTACTGGCTGTATGAACTTAAGCAATCCTATTTTTATTTTCTTTAAGTCTTACATTTCATGGCTGACAAAAAGAGAAAATAACCACTCTAGTTACATCTTAGAATTGTTGTGGAGATAAATAGAAAAAAGTCTTTATGAAGGCAAAATGCACATTATACCCAAACTGAAAAGCAGAATTCTAAATGGGGAGCTGGGAAGAGGAATAGAAGAGCTAAATATGTCCTTTCTGCTATAGTCTTTGCCAGAATCTTAACAGTAATAGTAGAATAGGATCCTCCCACTCCAAATATCTATATATACCATTGCTTATGTGAGTCTGATTCTACCCTGAAAAAAATTGGGCCTGTCTTAGCCCACTTTCACTAATGAGAACTATATTCAGTAAACCGTTTTCTATTTTCAACATACTCTAAAGAATATGTAAAAAGCTTTGTCTGATATCAAGGTCCACTTCATTGCTAAGGAATGGTTGGAAGCCAAGTGAAATGTCTGCTGATCACATATAACCCCAAATACTGTTCATTTATAACTCACACCCTTTGTTCTAGAAGATATTAGGACATGATTTTTAAGGGTGTAAGCTCTGCATTTGTTAGTAAAGGTACAGTTCCTTATCCTGACCCTTACAAGTTAACTCTACCCTGGATAAGGAATTTAACTTTTTATAATCTATAAAATGGGTATGATAATAATCCCTGAAATAGGGTTCTCATATATATATATATATATATACACACATATACACACATATATATACACATATACATATATACACACACACACACAGAATTCCTTGTAATACACATCTCTCTCTCCATATATGTGTGTGTACATATGTGTATGCACACACACACACACACACAAAGGAACTGGCATACACAATTGTGGGTGACCTAGGCAAGTATAAGTTCCACAGGGGGAAAAAGGTCTCAGGCATGGGCTGTAATTGCTATCCAAAAGCAGAAATTCTTCATCAAGGCAGCCTCAGTTCTTCTATTAAGACCTTTCTAGTGATTGATTCAGGGCCAACAAAATTATCTAGAATAATCGTTTTATTTAAAGTCAACTGTCTCACATCTACAAAATATGTTCATAGCAACAGTTAGCATTCGACTGAATAAATGAGGGCTGTAGACTAGACAAGGTGACAAATCAAAAGACCATCACAGCACCCAAATCATGGGCTTCTTTGGGGCATGAAAAGGAATCTATGCAAATAAGGGATGTGTGTGTGTAGTAGATGCCTGATATATTTCATATGCTCAAAAATTCTGCCTGTATGTTGTCATTATTGCCTGTTAACAACTGGAAAGGGATGGATTTTTATAAATTACTACACCATTATGCCTTTCCAAAATAAGGTGTTTTCTGAATTTTATTTCTAAAACAGTAAAATACAGCACCATCTAACCGCTGTATTTTAATGTTTTATTTGCCAATAGGAAGAACAATTCTAAACCACTTTTGATGGAAAAAGTAATAGGAAAATAATCCCTTATTTCCTTGGTAACATGACACTTCTATGATGATATTACCATCAAATACTTCTTGTGAAGTACTAAATTAGAAAATGTTGGTTTGAATACTTCTTTTTTTTTTTTTTTTTTTTTTTTTGAGGCAGAGTCTCGCTCTGTCGCCGGGACTGGAGTGCAGTGGCCAGATCTCAGCTCACTGCAAGCTCCGCCTTCCGGGTTTACGCCATTCTCCTGCCTCAGCCTCCAGAGTAGCTGGGACTACAGGCGCCCGCCACCTCGCCCGGCTAGTTTTGTATTTTAGTAGAGACGGGGTTTCACCGTGTTAGCCAGGATGGTCTCGATCTCCTGACCTCGTGATCCGCCCGTCTCGGCCTCCCAAAGTGCTGGGATTACAGGCTTGAGCCACCGCGCCCGGCCTGGTTTGAATATTTCATGTGCAAAATCATCAAGACTTCTTAAGTGTTATTGATGGGCCAATAATAATGATTATATATATTCATATATAATTCTGAGTACCATTAAAACAAATTGTTGAATATGTTGTCCCTATACTTGTTAGTTATTATAGCTTTCCATGTTTTTTTTTTTTTTTAATTTTTATTTTATCTTATTTATTTATTGTTTTTAGGGGAGCCGGAGTCTTGCTCTGTCACCAGATTGAAGTGCAGTGCTGCCATCTCGGCTCACTGTAACCTCCACCTCCCGGGTTCAAGTGATTTTCCTGCCTCTGCCTCAGCCTCCCGAGTAGCTGGGACTACATGCGTGCACCATCACACCCAGCTAATTTTTGCATTTTTAGTAGAGATGGCATTTCAACCATGTTGACCAGATGGTCTCAGTCTCTTGACCTCATGATCCATCTGCCTTGGCCTACCAAAATGCTGGGATCACAGACATGAACCACTGCACCTGGCCAACTTTCTATGTATTTTTGACACTTTGAGTACCATTATCAATTACACTATCTTTTCAGACTTCTTCAGTATAGTACTTATTTCTGGACAATTCCCAAAATCTAATCAAGTCATCTACTGTATTGCATCTCGAACTATTCACCATTTTATTTTAAATACCAAGCCATTGTGGACCAACACATCTTTAAATCACAAAAATAAAAAAGTATTATTGGGAAAATAAAAGCTGAAGAAACAAAGATCAATACATTTTCGCATACCCAATTTTTAAATAAATTCACTAGACATTGCAACATTTCAATAAATATAACAAAATGAGAAAAAAGAAAACTATGTAAAATTTGCCTGTTTATTAAAAGTATCCATAGATGAAATTAATATAGATAATTGCTATTAAACTTATAATTTTTGTCATTAGAAAATTCTAAATTCAAGATAGGTTATAGGTAAAATAATGATTTCCATATTAAATATCTGTTCTCACAATTTGAATGAATAACACATATATCAATATTTAAAATGTATAACCTGACAAATATCCAGGTTGGAATGATGACTATGCTTGGTGGATGATCTATATCAAAATTTTCCTGTATTTTGTTTCAAAAGGAATCACAGTTGAGAAACCAATCTCAAAGGGACAAATGGATGGAAATGGAGTAAAAGATTTTAAAGGAATTTCGGCATGCTCAGGATATTCATATCTAACTATTATCCGACATACAAGTGATGCTGCTTTCTCAAAATACCTTCAATTCTTCACCAGTAGTCAGTTCTAAAAATTTAAATTATCTTTTCATGAAATAAATGGATTCCATATTTAATACACTTCTGGGTTAAAGCTGGTAAATAAATATCACACATATGCATGACTAACACCCAGCTCACTCTGCATGCAACTCGAATGATCTATACCTTGTTCAATGAGGTGAGTCCTATAATCTGACATGTAGAATGTGAAGGTAAGGTCAAACGCCTATAAACATGGCTCAATACTCCTGAGTTTATCTCCTTGTGGAGTGGTAACAAACCGTTCATAAACTGGCACCAGTGTGGGGTCACACCTTTCATACTAGCATCGCTTTATTCCACAATTTTGCTATATTATTTATAGTAGACAGTGGAGATTAAAAGCAGCCTAATCTCTTAGCTACATTTGAATAAATAAATTTTAAGATTTCTTAGTTTTGAATCAACACGTTTGCTGTCAAATAATTTGTATTATTAGGTTTCCTTTGCTTGCATGTGTTTGTGTGTGTGTGAGAGAGAGCATGTTTGCTGTGTTCAAAACTTGTATAAAATTATCAGTTTGTGACTTGTTATATGATTGATTTCTATTATCTTCATGTGTGCAGAACCAAAATATATCCTAACATGTAAAATTAAGAAACATATGATGCCATGTTTCTATTACTAGCTGTTTAATGTTTTAGTAACAATTCCTGGTGTCATTTGTACATTTAAATTAAGTCAAACCTGCATATTACATTCATTTATTTTTCACATATGTTAAATCTTATTTTCATGTTCATAGCAAAATATACTAGGTGACTCAGTATTTTCATATAGGAAAAATTTTAATCGTATCAAAATTTGGTTTAGTTAAGAGTCAAAAGCCTGTGGTATTTGAATACTGAATAATGAATTATCGAGCAATTAAAATGACTTCAAATAAATATAAAATCTAGGTGCTAAATTGAAACACTAAATTATAAGCAGTGATTTGCGTTGTAAAACATCCCCAAAACAATATCATAGGAAGTGAATTTGTGTAGTGAGTTACACAGCAACCCCTTAAATAGATATGTCCACCCGGAACCACAAAACGTGATTTTTTAAATAAAGATCTTTGCTGATATAATTACGGTAAGGATCTTGACAAAAGGTCATTCTATGTTACATTAGTCCTTAAATACAATGATGACTTTCCTTATGAGACAAAAAAGGAGAAACTGAGACATAGCTAGAAAAGTCACATGAAGATGAAGGCAGGGATTGGAATGAGGCCTCTACAATCCTGGGGAAGAGCAAGGATTGCTGTAGTCATCAGAAGCAGAAGAGAAGCCCGAAATATTCCTCTACAGAGTCTCCAAAAGGAGCTAATTCACCAGCATTTCAATTTTGGACTTCTGGCCTCATGAATTATGAGAAAATTAAAATATCTAGTGTTTAAAGCCATAAAATGTGTGATAATTTGTTACAGCAACCCTAACCAACTAATGCAATGTGATATATTGTATTATTAACCCTATCTTTTTCCCCTCCCTGTTTGCATACACACTTTGTCATGCTACTTTTCACTAAACAGAGAGTCTCTTACCTTGCCTCTTGATTTTTGGACTTGGCCATCTGACTTGCTGTGCTAAGAGAATGAGGCAGATGTCACAGTGAACCATTTCTAAGTCCAGGCCTTCAGAGCCCTTCTTTGTTCCTGCCTTTTTTTTTTTTTTTTTTTCTTAAGTTGGTCAGGTCTGGGAAAAGAAGGTGCTTAGGCCAGCCCACTGGCGTGGGAGAATGATGAAAAACAAATGGAACAGCATTGCTACGGTCAAGCCCACTCTCAATCGGCTGGCTCCTAGCTAACACAGAGACTAACAATAGGTAATTACAGTTTTCAGTCACTATATTTTAATAATTTTTATACAGCAACTGTTTACTAATACAGTGAGGGAATGTATCACTTTTTAATATCAAGATATTTGTTAAGAACTATTCCAAGTTAATAACTTATATTTAATTTCCTATTGGAGGACTTTTAATTGGCTGATATAAAATGGCCAAGAAAAGAAAAGTAAGTTCTCTAGATTAGCGGGTCTTAGGTATCATATCATGTGATCTTTTAAAATTAACATGAACTGGAATTTGGTATTTTAACATATTTGTCATATGTGCTTATATCAAGGGCATGATGATGTCTTATGATGTTCAGAAAAATCTACAGCTGGTCACATTGCTCTCTTACTCTAAATGGTTCAGTTCGTAAAGGTAAACAGGTGAATTGCAAGCTCCCTAACAAGGCTCATCATGGCCTGGCTTCCACTTATTGACCTGGAGCACACACCTTTGTGCCCCATATCATATCCCCTTAGCCCATCTGTGATCTCAGCTGCAGCTGCTAAGGACAGTTTATGTAAACACCAATTCATCTAATGAGAGCAGCATCCAATCTCAAGGGGATACAGCAAGTCTTTCACTTCACTTGCTTTCCAGCCTAGTGACTGTCTTCTTACGGTGGGAGTTGTTGCCAGGCTGGCAGGGCTTCTAGGTGCACCCCGGAAATATGAGGGAGTTAATACCTCGGGACAACCTCAGTTGATAGAGGTTGAATGCATATAGGCAAATGCTGTACCTTCCTTTCCTGCAGGAAGATAATTCTAGGCGGTGCTATTTACCCTTCTCAGGAGGGCTGGTTAAATGGACCCCACTGTAAAAAGGAGTAACCTTGATAATTTAGTCATACATTACCTTTTACTTCTTGCCTGTTATCGTTCCTGTCCTTTCACCCTTGCTTCCTGGGATCACCTTCAAAGAAACTATCTGTGTTCAAGTCCTTGACTCAGGCTCTGCTTTAGAGAAAATCAAATAAAGACGTCTCTTCTTCCTTTCCCTTTACTCAATTTTCATCATACTGAGCTTAAGTACTTAGAGTTCCAAATAAGTTCTCTCACTCTCATACCCTACTTTGCACGTATTACTGATATGACTACCTGGAACACTTTCCCTAAAACCTTATCTTCTATACATATCTTATCTCAATCAGTTTTGCTTGCTCTTCAAGATCTAGCTTAGACACCACCTTTTCCATGATGTTTTTCCAAAGAAACCAAGTGTCCTTCCTTAAGTGCTACCATATGTGAATTCATATATCAATGTACCAGTCACCTTGAATAATAAACAAAAATTGTCTTACTCTTTTAGTCCCTACCAGCTGTTAAACCTATCACTATTTTAAGAAAGGGTAGGGAAATTTGCTCTCAAGTGCATCAAGCGGTAAGAACACCATATTGTGATATTAGGAATCTTCTGTTGAACAAACATTTATAGACATTTATCAGCACTGCACTCAGATACATTTGTTTCTTAAGCCATGTTTACTGACAGCCTTAGTTTTTATCTTCATTTGCTATAAAGACGTCTAAGTATAAACTTATGTTTCTGGATCAAACCTAGCAAGGTGAAAAATTCATGATTTCATTAAGCCATTCTTCCAACAAGTAGTTATGTTCATTTTGTGTGTCAGGCACTTTAATAAGCATTGTTAAATAAGACATTGCCCATGCCATTAAAAGCCCAGTAGGGTGATTCAGGTGATGAAGTAAGTCTAAGGATTCAACTGTATAAATTTTCCTTAGAAGAAGAAGGGAAATCTTTTGAGTCTAGACATAACCTAAGATAAGGCCTAATAAAGATGATTAAGATTTATTGAGAGCTTAATCCTGTCACAGCACACAGCCAAGAGGAGTATCTCAAATGTTCACAACAACCCTTTGATCTAAGTAATTATTATCCCCACTGTACTGAATAGAAATTTGTAGCAAAGACAAACTAAAGCAATGTACCCAAAGTAGAGCAAAACTAAGAGTTTAGGTGAGAATTCTACTCTAGGTTGTCTGGAACTGTAATTCATGTGCTTCGATACCATACTTCAGTTGTCTAGATATTATACAATAAATTACCAAAGTGTTTAAGTGAATGATAAATTAGGCAAGATTTAATTCAGAAAGAAATTATTGGTAGATTAGTTGTTGATAACTGATACACTGGCACAATTATGTTTTTCTTTCAAAGTGGAGTTTTTTCAAAGTAGGAGTCAGGAAACTTGCCAAAGCAACTATTTTGAGTAAATTCACACATTCAATCTAGAATTTTTTAAAGTGTTGTAACTCAGAAGAGTATTTTTAAAACTCACAAATGCCATTGCATGACATAGAGAACTATTATATATTGCCAAGGGAATTCATTGTTTTAACAGAGGCTATTCGTTTGATCTTTCTGATTTGCTGCTATTGTGGATGTTGAGGTACACTGCCAGATTTTCATTATTTTTCTTGCCTTTAGATAAAGAAGGTCACCCTGTCCAGGATTGTGCCTCCTACTTGGGGGCAGGCCATATGCAAAGACTGCCTGATGTGAGAATAGAAAGGCCAGGATGTCTTGCCTCAATTTCTCTCCAGGATCATCTCAGTTCCCAAGTTATTTGCAGCATTGATTGAGATCCTTGGTGTGACTGAATCCCAACTCAGCTTCTCCTTCTGACCAATTTTTGTTTTATGGCTCTCCTGTAAAAAATACTCTCTGATCACATTTCTATGTATAAATCTCTTTATCAGGGTTTGAAACATGACTATACCCTACTTGTAAGCTAACAAGTTAGTCTTACTATAAATGCTGGAAAAAGACACAAGACTTCTTGTTCAGAGGCAGATGGTGTTATCAATCATGGTACAGTAAGAAGCATGAGAATAAAATTACCAGTTCTACCCATTGCCCTGAAGTCCAACAGTGGCAAAATGAAGGACCTATAGAGATATCTAAACATACCTATATTACCTTACAAAGGAGGAACAACAAACTAGGGAAATATAACAGGAAGTGAGAAAGCCTGCCCTGTGTCATGGAGGGAGATATTTTGCCATGCCTCAAGATTACTCACTGTATATATAATCCTGAGAAATGGCTTACATAAAGAGTAGTTGGAGCTGTACAGTCTTGGCACATGTAACAAGAACTTACAAGATCACTCAGGGGTATGATAAAATACCTCCTCCAACGCTATGTATCAGAATTTGCTTCCCAGGGAAGCCAATCTATGATAAAAATATTCACTGTAGAATGGACAAATCTACATAGTTTCTTGTCCTTTTATTATTTGCTATTCTCATCATGTAATACATAGCTTATATAATAAATACAATGAACTGCTAAGTATGTAGCTTATATGATAAGTACTATGGACTAACAAGGATTGCCTTAATGATCATGTTATGCAGCCATTCTAGAAGCAAATGTCTATTTATTTAGCTATTATTTAGTCATTATTAATAATCAGATGTTTTATTAATCTATGTCCTCAGGTAAACTTTATATGTGTGTGTGTGTGTGTGTGTATGTGTGTGTGTATATATATGTGTATATATATAAACTAGTTACAAATAGCTATACATATGTAACTATTCAGTTACATATATAACTGAAGTTTATGTCTAACTATAAAACTATAAAAACTAACTTTTATATAACTAGTTACATATATGTAAAGTTTGTATATATATAACTAAAGTTTATATATAACTTCATATAAAGTTATAAAGTTATATATAAACTTTAGTTTTATATATGTAGTTATAAAATATGTTTATAAAATATAAAGTTATATATAATTACTGTTATATAGTTAATATATAATATATATAAAGCTATATATAACTATAGTTGCATATAGTTTTGTGTGTGTGTGTGTGTGTGTGTGTGTGTGTGTGT
>NW_016807406.1:2477217-2497973 GCF_001698545.2 Rhinopithecus bieti | reverse complement strand
ATGGAAAAGTTATTTCACTTGAAAGAACAAATAAAGTTTAGAATAGAGGCAACGGACAGCTTTATTATACATACCCTCACATTAATTATTAACTGTCTTTTTTATCTAAAGAGTCAGATCTGCTACTCATAAAAAACTTTTGTAGAACAACAAAACACTGTAATTTGACACTTTGGTTTTGACACAATTCAATAACACAAGAAGTAATTTGGGTTGGAAAGGACGAGTTAAAACTGAGACCAAGGCTCTATCTAGTGTGTTACTGTGAATTGGTGATATAAAGGTTCAGGATGGGGTTTAGATACAGGCAGTGTAAAATGAGCCTGACATACTGTGACCAAATTACATCTATGATTCATGGAATTCCCTTGCAATAGAAGATAGGGTGAGACTTTTGTTGTTGCCAGAACTGGCTAGCAAGTTCTAGAGCTCTGACATTTGATAGACATGTGACAATAATTGGATGCAGAACCCCTCCTAGAACCCACTCAGAGATGAAAGGCCCATCTCTACCACAATCAAATATCATTCCATTCTCAGTTCCTTTAGGAAGGGCTCTGAGCTCTGCTGCTCTTCGTGTCTGCCTATCCTCTTGAGTATAATCTTTTCTTAGAGTGATACCTTCCCACATGGAGAGCACCGGGTAAGTCTCATAGTCTCTGGTTTTCTCAGCTTATTCTCCCTATATTGAGCTTTTGCCCTCTGAGCAAGCAGGAGCAAAGGCACCTCAGGCCCCTAAATTCTCAACCTGCCATGTCCTTTGTCCTTTGTGGAATGGTTTGAGGAAGGGAGTCCACAAATTCTCAGCCACACTGCTTAGGAATTTGGTATTTGCAACTAGGAGGGTGGAGAATAAAAATTCTGGTAACCTGTCCCTTGTCTTGAAATACTCTATCTTTTGACTAGGAACTGAGGGGACAGGGAATTCTGTTTTCTTAGTCACACTTCCCAGACTGAGGCTTCTCTCAGTCACCACGTGGGGATGAGGATGGGAACATGAAAGACAGGGAGCAGGTCATGACCAAGTTCCGTGACTTTCATTGTTCTTACCAATATTTCGAAGATTTTCTAAAATAGGTATTCATTAATTTTCTGTTTCTTCTTAGGACTACTTTCAGAGACTTTAGGTGGTCATCTGTTTAAATAATTTTTGCCAGTCATCAACAGCATTGCATTGGGATTGGCTCTGCAGAACTCCTCACGCTGCCATTCCTGACATCCAAAGTTGATCAGGGCATATTCTTAATAAAGTTATTAGAACAGATTCCAAATTTTGAGTAATAGTTGAGATATCAAATGCATCAACAAACAAGAACTGAGCCAATCAATTCAAAACAAATTATTTTATAGCTTCTCAAAAACTTCAAAAATGTCTTCTACTCAGTCCAACAGTTTTGTGTGAGTCAACGTAAGATGTTACCGAATATATTTGGCCTAAAATTGTAGTATTAATCACGTCCCACCTCAAATGCTAGCTTCCTTCAATAGACTATTGTCTATAATTTACGAATTTGCTCTATGATTACCAACCAATTAAAAAATATAGAGAAGGCAAGGTGGCAGAAGAGGTGATTGTAATACATATTTGGGGACTGGGGAGTACAGACAAAGTCATTCAGACAGTAAAGGTAGCACAAAGACTAATGCAGAAGTTTATCCTTTCTGCATGTTTATTCTTTCCTGTCATATCCTTATCTGAAACTTGAGATTTGAGTAGATGATCTCCAGGTCAGCTGGAATTCTAACACCCTTCGATTCTCTAAGATAATAGTCTGACATCTAAGTGATAATGTTGAGGAGAAAGTTGGAGATAAGGGATTAGAAGCTGGTTGAGAGTCCTGAAGTAGAGATTAATACTAAAGACTGATTATTATTGATCTTGTATTTTAAAAAATGAGAGAGAAACAAGAATAGGTTTGCTTTTTGTAGAAGGATAAATGAAAGAAATAATCCCCAGAAGAAAAGACAGAGGCAGAATGAAAAACAGGACATTTTAAAGCCTTTGATCTTAAAAGTAAAATTTCAAGAAGAAAATCTGATCAATAATGTAAAGAGACAAAATATCACAACATATTTGGGGAAAAAAAATTACTTTTCACCTGTCAGTTTTGCAAAGTGTATAATAGTAGTTTGGAAAGGTGGTGAAGATAGTAGCAAGTTTGTGTAAAATAACAGAACACTCAGTAAAGAAAATAAAATTGTATTATAAAATAAAAAGAAGTGCTAAGACTGTAAGTATAGGGACCTTGATTATATATACATATGTAGGTAACAAATAACAGTACCACTTGAAATAAGTTTAATAATCCTTTCACTAAAAGTTAAATTGAATTTACTTTTATTTATCCTCTTTTAAATATTAGAGGGCATCTACTGCTTATATCATTCATGGATTTAGTGTGTAACTCATTTTTACTCTGATCATGAGCTTCTAGTTAAAGAGAATTCTACCACAACTTCTTTATCCTTTTTTAGACCTTCTTATTTTTGTTTATGTAAATGAATTTTTTAACATTGTATGTGAATGTAAGTATATTCAATTGACTGTATATAAAACAATCTGGATACTGACTTAATTTGATTAATTTTCTTAATAGAAACAGGATTTTCAAAACACATGATTTTTTAAAATACACTACAGCCCACAGTTTAATTTTAAAATTACTAAAATGTGTGCAACCCTCATTATATTTTTGTCAATCTTCTATTCCTCACTTAGGAATTTACCACACCCCATCTGTTGGTAGACTGCAACATTCCAACAATTTTCCTCAACCTTTTCCTCAGCAAGATTTCCTTCAAATGCATGTATTGATACAAGACTGCCAATTACTTCACTGATTTTTCTTCTTTTCTAGTGAAACAACATCTTGCTTCCGTGAACTTGTCCCACTTTAAGTTGCTTATCCAGAAGAAAATGTGTTCTTTTTCTGGCCATAATCTTTACATCTTTTTAAATCTGGAGACAAAATCATGTAGGGAAGATGTAAGGTCTATCTTTAAGCATTTTTTGAAGGGGTGACCTTGGGAGATTTTATTACTTTATCCCTGAACCTCAGTGGCTTCATCTGTAAGATGGGGATGATAATAGCACCCGTGTCATAACTTTAAAGATTAAATGTATTAGTGCAAGGAGAACACACTCAACAAACGTTATTTATACATGCTGTTGTCTCAAACAGGAATGTAATGCTTAATACAGAAAATAGATTTTAGCTACTCACGTGTTCTCTTGGCTCCTGAAACATGACCCACCCCCCCGCCCTAGTTCTTTTGAGCCCATCAAGATAGCTGTCCTTGTCCTTAATCTCCAAACGAGTTTGATTTGACACAACTGCCAGATGGCTTTCATCTCCACAAATGAAGAATAAAAGCAATTCTGGCTGTTTTAGGGAACAAAACACTAGTTTAATCTTCCAACTTGATTGATTTGGAAGCATTCCTATCCATGTAAACTATTCTGTTTCGGGCAGTGGAGAAACCAAGGCCAGCTCCTCAGTTGTGTTTCCAGTGGAAGGTTTGGTTGCTGTCCTGCTGCAGGCTCTGCTGCAGGCTTTTAGTTGCTTTCTTGCTGAGGGTAATTTTGGGCCTCAAAATCATCCTGGGGGAGCAGCTGAACAGAGAGGGCAGATTCTCGAAGCCACTCATAAGTCTGAGAAATTTCAGTTTCTGTTCCTTGTTCTCAAAATCAGCAGTATCTCACTGGCCAATCTCAGCGGCCAAACCACTTCCTGGTTTCAGAAGCGTCTGTACTCTTCATGATGGGTGTCTTCTTGCAAGGCCTCTCATCTCACCTGGTCTATGTGTGCCTCGTCTGTGTAGCCTCTTTTCCAACACCACCTCCAAATCTGTGTATGCTTACTCCTTCCAAGGGTCTCCTTCTACCCCCCTTTTCTTCTTTTTCTTTTCAGAGCCAGCTGCTTAATGATTGGTGGCTCTGCCTCTTTCTTGAACTTCATTTCTTCTTCACTGGGCCTTCAGGGCCAGCTCCTGCTGGGATATATTCTGGAGCCTCAATTTTAATTGGCTTCTTTTTACTTTCTTTCCTAGGGCTACTCTCCATTGAACAGGAGGGCTTGGGGTGGCCTAGTAGGGTGTCCCCCTCTTGCTGGACTTTTCTTCTTCATCTTCATGCTGTGCTCCCTGGGGCTTCCTGGCTTCCATTTCTGCCCGAGACTGCCTGCTCCTCACCCTCCTTCCCCTCACAGCAACCTCAGCCTTGTAGAACCAGACTGAGAAGGCTGTGGAGTCCTGGGTCCCTTTTTTTTTTTTTTTTTTTTTTTTTTTTTTTTTTTTTGAGATTCTTGCTAACTCTGGTCTCCTTTTCACCATGTCTGGGGCATGAGGAACTTTTCAACTCAGAGCCATGTGATATGAACAGAGGTGACTTCCTCTTCTTTTTCTTCTACCTGCTGAGGAACTCTGAGTGACCCAGGGACTGCTTCGTGGGGTGAGTGACTTCTCTGTCTGGCATACAGTGTGGTCGCAGGTTTTAGGTGGTTCCTTGCAAAGGGGGATGAGGCCCTTTTTTTCTTCTTTTCTTCACTAGAGGCATCTCAGGTATCTGCCCTTGGACCACATTCTTAGAGGGAGTGCAAGTCTTACAGGAGAAACATCAGTAAAATAATCGTCATTGTTTAAAATTTAGTATTGAGTCTCTGGTTCTTTGATCATTTTCTTCTTTTTATCTGGGAGCCTAAAGCCCAGGTCTGCTTTGTGGGTCCTGGTGTTCATTCTGGTAGGACAGACTTTCCCGCCTCCATGTGAGAGCCCTGTCTTTCAGCATTTGAAGCACTATCAGATGGACAAGGGTATATATTTTTTCAAAGGGAAGAACCCAGACAAATCAATGGAAGTTGCAACATTTTAGCTCAGAATAAGAAGCTTTAAACTAGGAACAAATAGCCTCCAGAGAGAATGAGCTCTCTTTGAGTGAAGCTGAATGAACATTTGTCAACCATTTTCTAGAAGAAACCCCTGGACAAAGCAAGAAGTGTATCTGAGTCATAAAATATGCAATTCAAAAATACCTTTGGAAATCATCTCCTACCATTACAGGTAAAGTTACATGCACAATATAATTTAACTTAATGATCCCCTAATCTAACTGATTATCAAAATCACCTGCAAAGTTGTATGTTAAGATGGGAAGGGAGGGATTGGCTGACAAGTTACAGACCCCCTCTAAGGCTACTCAGTTGGGAATTTCTGCTGGTGGGGCATGGAAATGTGATTCTGACGATCCACTACGTTTTGGAACCACTGATACTTCCAGGACTTGAATCAAGGTCATCCAATTTCTAGTCATAGTCAAATGTTCTTGTTTTTGTTTTGTTTTAACCGCATGATGTTTCACAAGGTGTTTTTTTTTTTTTTTTTTTTTTTTGAAACAGAGTCTCGCTCTGTTGCCCAGGCTAGAGTGCAGTGGCACAATCTTGGCTCACTGCAACCTCCACATTCCAGGTTCAAGCAATTCTCTAGCCTCAGCTTCCCGAGTAGCTGGGACTACAGGCATGCACCACCATGCCTGGCTAATTTTTGCATTTTTAGTAAAGATGGGGTTTCACCATATTAGCCAGGCTGGTCTCGAACTGCTGACCTCATGATCCACCCACTTCTGCCTCCCAAAGTGCTGGGATTACAGGGTGAGCCACCATGCCTGGCCTCTTAAGTTCTTTTTTGCATAAAATCTATGACTTTTTTTAAAATGGTATTTCTCTAGTCAGCAAAATGTATGATCTACTCAGTTTTATTTTAAATTAGATCAACTTAGGTCATCCACTTAGGTTTCATTCACTTTTAATTAGTGACTGGCCTAATTAATATCTTAGAGATATTGTCTAGAGGCTGTAAATATTCAAAATTAACAAAAAATTAACTGGGTATAGGACTGGAGATTGAGGCCAAAAAACTACACTTAAAGTAAACAAATGAATCAATGTAATAAAACTGAATCCAAGCAGATTTTAATTTAACAGCTAACAGACACAGGAAAGTAGATTACTGATTTATGTCTACTTTTTGCCAGTTTCTACTGTTTTACCTGGTTTTTCCTTTGACTTTAATACATATCTGCTGATTTATTCTCCTTTCTAAGACTTGGTTTTAGCTTGTAAGTGGTATCTTTTGCCAGTATCGCCTGCTTGTCTATTTGGCCATGAATTCCTTGAGGAGAAAGATTCCAGTCTGTGAGAGCCTTGTTTGAGAGCTCATGCTACAAACTATAAAATATGACACAATGAGTTTGACAATGCTGCTTTCAGAGAAAGTCTTACAACCTACATTCTAGATGTAAAATTCCTCTATGTTATATATGCATCATATAATTATTGGGAAATAACTTTATAATGCAGTTTCTAATGAAACTTGTCATTTGATACTACTTAGTCTTTCATATGAATTTTTCTTTAAAGCTATACCTTCTCATCCTGTTTACAGTCAATTAGTTTATTTATCAAGTGCATATTATTATATCAATCTCCTACATGCTTGGTAACTTTAGAAATCTAGACAGTCTCTTTGAATTTCAGTTTCCTCGAATTTCAGATTCCTCATCTGTAAAATGACTGAATTTCTTTATTCTTATCTAGAAACTCTGGAAAGCTAGACAGCTTCTTTGAATTTCAGTTTCCTCATCTGTAAAATGACTGGATTTACTTATTATCTAGAAAACCCTCATCCTCTCTAATAAGGCATCCCTTTGAAAGACCTTGCTCAAGCAGAGGGATCAGCTGACAGTTATAACTCAGTAATACATATATAACTCAGTCAGGAATATAAACATAGCACTCTCTCCCAAGGTTCCTAAAATAGAAAGCCTTAAATTCACAATGTTCCAAGTCTTTCATTCAATTTTCCCCACCTATTTAGTCATATCAATGTGTCACATGTATTATCTGCTTTTTAAATTCCTTGAGTGCACAGGACTATACTATATCCAAGATGCTTCTCATCGTTGGACTATATTAAACCAATTTTCTGGTCAAGATAAGGCTGCTCTCACATTTGTCTTTTAACTATTTCAAATTATCTAGATTTTCCTTAATTCTTTGGCCCAGAATCTCTCAATAGTCTTCAGATTTTTCAAGCACTTTTAAAGTGTATCTCCAGATTTATGTACAACTACTTCACTCACAAGCTTAACTACTTGCTCTCTGTCAGTTTTTACAATGTCAAGAAGAACCATTTATGCACTGCATGATGCCTGTCAGTTAGTCCTTAAGGACTTGTAAATGGTGTGAAAAAAATATTA
Organism: Rhinopithecus bieti; assembly: GCF_001698545.2. Taxonomy (NCBI): domain Eukaryota; kingdom Metazoa; phylum Chordata; class Mammalia; order Primates; family Cercopithecidae; genus Rhinopithecus; species Rhinopithecus bieti. The sequence continues at coordinate 2,490,721 of NW_016807406.1, read as the reverse complement.
TTGTTCACTAGGTAAGGTGAAATAGCATCTGTTAACATTGTCATCAGATTCTTTTTTAGAGCAACAATAATCAACAGAAACAACTTTCCGTAATACACATACCTGTATGGTTGAAGTAATTTTAGTTATTTCACTTAAGAAGAGCAATGGTAATTTTTCTGTTGTCAGTTTATATGTGAGGTTTTAAAAATGTTAGAAATAAGAAAAGTAGGATTCTTTTCTGAGAGTTAAAATATAAAATTAATCTATAATAAATTACAACAAACATATGTAAAGTCACCTAAGAAACAGAATAGTTCTGAATTCAGTGTGAATATACTAACGTTCAAAGATATAAGTCAGAAAGGGGTATAAGCAGTCATTGAGTGATCATTTATCATCCATGGATGAGTCAAAAAGTGATTTCCATCTCCTCTAGGTTTTGTAGTTTATGTGCACAAAGGTGTTTACAGTAGCCTTGAGTAATCTTTTGTATGTTTGTGGTATCGGTAGTAATAGCTCCCATTTCATTTCTAATTTAGCTTATTTTGATCTTTTCTTGCTTATTCCTCAGTTGTTTTCTCAAATATGTTTTCCAGACTTTTAGATTTCTCCTCTTCCTTGGTAATATAAATTATGCTTAGGATTAGATAAGCATAACATAGTCCCAAAAGCATAACATAGTCCCAAACTTCTTGGAGGCTTTTTTTTTTTTTTTTTTTTTTTTTTTTTTTTTTTGTCTTTGAAAGCCTGTCTTCAAGCTCTGAAGCTCGCTCTTCTGCTTGTTCAATTCTATTGATAAGAATTTCCAGTGCATTTTGCATTTTTCTAAGTGTGTCTTTCATTTCCAGAAGTTGTGACTGTTTTTTGTTTATGCTATCTATTTCACTGAAGATTTTTCCTCTCACATCTTGTATCATGTTTTTGATTTCTTTAAGTTGGACGTCACCTTTCTCTGATGCCTCGTTTAACTTAGAGATTGACCTTCTAAATTGTTTTTCTGGCAATTCAGAAATTTCATCTTGGTTTGAATCCATTTCTGGTGAGCTGATGTGATCTTTTGGGGGTTTTAAAGAACTTTGTTTTGTCATATTACCAGAATTGCTTTTCTGGTTCCTTCTTATTTGGGTAGACTATGTTAGAGGGAAGATCTGGGACACAAGAGCTTCTGTTCAGAAATTTTTGTCCCTTGATGTCATGTTCTCCCCTTCCCCGAGGGATGGGCTTCCTAGGAGCTGAACTGCAGTGATAGTTTTTGCTCTCCTGGGTCTAGCCACCTAGTGAGGCTACCAGGCTCCGGGCCAGTACTGGTGAGTGTCTCTAAATAGTTCTGTGATGTGATCCGTCTTCAGGTTTCGCAGCCATGGATACAAGCACCTGCTCCAGTGGAGGTAGCAGGGGAGCGAAGTGGACCCTGTGGTGGTCCTTAGTTGTATTTTTGTTTAGTGCACTGGTTTTGTGTTGGTTGGCCTCCAGCCAGGAGATGGTACTTTCAAGAGTGCATCAGCTGCAGTTATATAGGGAGGATCAGGTGGTGGGTGGGGCTATAGAGCTCTCAAGAGATTATGTCCTTCATCTTTGGCAACCAGGGCAGGTAGAGAAAGACCAACAGGTGAAGGAAGGGGTTAGGTTATCTGAGAAGACACCTTATTCAACCAATGGTATTGGGATAATTGGCAAGCCACATGTAGAAGAATGAAACTGGATCCTCATCTCTCACCTTACACAAAAAATCAACTCAAGATGAATCAAAGATCTGAAATCATAAAAATTCTAAAAGATAAAATGACCTACTAATGTAACACTATGTATTAATAGAGGGCTATGTATTGAATTATAAAATTAATATGTTGTCACCATACCGTCACAAAACAAACTTGTCAAGAAAACAATAATGTCATAAACCAAAAAAAAAAGACTGATTAACATTTGAGCTTTTTAACCCTATTTATGTTCCATAAAGTTGACACAAATGTATGTATATTTAATGATTATTTCAATATAGTAGTACTTACGCATTTCTAAAGGTTTTATAATTTTGTATTTACTATTTTAAGTATTTTAATATCTGCATAATTTTCTACTATATAAACACATTTAAATACACCCAAGTTTTGAAATTTAGGTTCCTCAGAATGTTTACTACTATAAATGAAAATGTGAAACATAATTCTCTGCATAGAAATAATTTGTTAGATGAAACACTCCAAAGTGAAAATGTTACACAAAATTATATGTAGATATTTAAATAGTAAGATCTTTCATGCATATTAAAATTTTCACATTCAACTAGTAGTGTACAAATGGGAGCACTTTCTCATTCTTTTCTAAAACCATTAACAATCTGACAGATAAAATGACACGTTAGTGTTTATTTGAATTTTTTGAATACTTTGGACATATCAGTTCTACAGACAAATTAACACAATCTCATGATTTAATATATTATTCATTTTTAAATAATCAAAATGGTTTTAAGAATAATTGATAATATGCTTGACCATACCTCCCAGCTTAAGAAATAAAGTATTACTTAGCTATTATTAAAAAGTCAAAAAATTGCAGATGCCAGTGAGGTTGTGGTGAAAAAGGAATGCTTACACACTGTTAGCGGGAATGTAAATTAGTTCAACCATTACGGAAGACAGTGTGGCAATTCCCCAAAGATCTAAAGACAGAATACCATTCTACCCAACAATCCCATTACTTTTTATATACCCATAGGAATATAAATTGTTCTATTATAAACACACATACACATGTATGTTTACTGCAGCACTATTCACAATAGTAAAGACTTGGAATCAATTTAAATGTCTATCAATTACAGACCTGGATAAAGAAAATGTAGTACCTATACAACATGGAATACTATGCACCCATAAAAAAGAACAAGATCCTGTCTTTTGCAGGGATATAGATGAAACTGGAGGCCATTATCCTCAGCAAACTAATGCAGGAACAGAAAACCAAGTACTGCATATTCCCCACTTATAAACGGGAACTAAATGATGAGAACACATGGACACACAGAGGGGAACAACACACACTGGGTCCTGTTGTGGTGGGGAGGGTGGGAGGAGGCAGAGGATCAGAAAAAATAACAGTGGGTACTAGGCTTAATACCTGGGTGATGAGATAATCTGTACAACAAATCCTGATGGCACATGATCACCTAGGCAACAAACCTGCATATGTACCCCTGAACTTAAAAGTTAAAAAAGATATCTGTGTACATATTTCTTATCACAAACCTCCACCAACATTCTATTCTACTTATACTTTTACTGTATATATGTGTATCTTACATACATATATAGTGCAAATATAAAATATATACATATATTTGTGTTGCGTGTTTAAAAATGTAGATAAACGGTATTGTAGGGGCCAAGGCTTGGCACTCTGAAGGTTTGCTTAAAAATTAACTTGCAAAAGGCAGACTAATTGGTGAAAAGGCATAAAAACTTATTTAATGTATATATACAGGAGCCTTTGGAATGAAAACCGAAAGATACAAGAAAAATTGCCCAATTTTATGCTTAAGTTTAACCAAGTATGGATAGTCATGTTGGAATATGATTAAACAAAAAGGTTCTGATCTAATGCTAATAGACTGAGTAGCAAAACCCAGCAAGGCCTGCCTATGTAGATTCTTCTTTGCCTCTGTCCATGGATTCCCTCCTTCTGGGTGTGAGACAGGACCCTCTCTACACAAGGATTTATGACCTACAGTCAAACAAGGTAGATCAGATAATTTCTTCATGGCCAGCTTTTACACAGAGAAGTGGAAGGATAGTTAGAGTAATATTTTTAGGTCTTATATCTGAAATGCAGAAAAGATTTGGTTTCTATGTTTAGTATTTGGCAAGAGGGAGTCTAGTTTCTATGGCTAGCCTCAGGGGAGAATAGGACAAAGAAACAGATCAGAGAAAATCTTTTTTGTTCTGAGGCTGTTTCTGAGGCCTTCATTTTGGGGCACTGTTTTCTGCACCCCAACAGTACCATCTATCCATATATCTTCTGTTATTGTTTTTAAGATTTATCCATGTTTATAAATGTAGGTTTAGTTTCTTTTTAATTCTGTATTAATGTAAACTTTTGATTTTTACTATTTCAAATAACATCACATATATTGAGTCACGTATGTTCTTCAGTATATGCATGATTATCTAGTTTATATTAATGATTTAGTTAATATAATTTATATTGAATGAATACACTGAAGTGACATTGCTGGGCTATCAGATATGAGATATGTTCAAAACTACATATATCCAATTGTTGCTTGTAAAATATATAAGACAGTGCAGTTTTTCCATTCAATGATGTAGTACCGTGATGTAGTACATTCAATGCATCCCCTTCCAGTTGTTGCTTGTAAAATACGTAAGACAGTGCATTTTTCCATTTAGTTTCCATATATATACACACACATACATATATATATATACACACAACACACATATATGTTGCTATATACCCACTAACAACATAATATAGTTCCAGATGCTCTATATCCCTGCTAATATTAGGCATTTCAAGCATCTCAATTTTTGCTAATTGTATATATTTCAAATATTTTAATTTACATGCACACCCAAATACAGTAGTTTGTAGGACAGGGATTGCTCCATCAAGGAACACAGGTTTCTTTTATCCTAGTGGCTCTTCACCAAGCAAGCAGAAAAAGGACAAAGTCTGGAAATTGATTGGTTGAAAGTTAGGGTATGGATCAGACTTAGAAGTGATGCATTTTATTTCAACCTACATTCCATTATTCATTTTTGGCATATCTAACTGTAAAAGAACAGTCCAGATGTATGCTCAAAAGATAAAGAAAAACAATCTAGTGAACAAATAGTATGCGTCTGCCATAAGATTGTCTGAAGTAATCTCTGTTACAGTTTTCTATTTAATTTCCATAAATTAAAAGAAATACACATACATATGTATATATGTGTGTATATATATCTATATATGTATGCATGTACATATGCATGTATGCATGTCTATATAAACATACATAATGTATAAATATACACAGGTATATATGTATGTGTATACACATATGTGTTTATACACAGATATATGCACACATATATACACATATATACATATATACATGCGTACATATATACATGTGTACATATACTCACATGCACGTATGTGTGCATATATGTATGTGTATATATGTGTCTATATATAGACCATTTGTGTTTCCTCTTCTGTAAATTGTATTTTTATATCTTTCATCTTTTTTCCCATTGAGCTCTTCATTTTTCCATTATATGTTAGGGTTTCTTTATATATTTTGAATAATAATCTTTTTTGTTAAATAATTGTAAAAACAAATTAATAAACAACATCAACAGTAACAGTAACACAAAGAAAAATATAAAATGGGGCCATATATTTGTAAAAAACATGCTTGGCTTGTGAGCCATACAAAAACAAGCTAAGGACTGAATTTGCCCTATATGCCAAACTCTGTGCCAATATTTGTCCTAAATGTATTAAGTGTAGCTGTTTCAAAGTCCATGTCTAAGTATTATCTGGATACTCTATGATTCTGTGTTTATTTTCTATCTGTAGCTTCATGTTAAATCTGATATTGTGGTTGTATTATATGTCAGAATGTTTTTAATATAAATTGCTTGCAAAACAAAACAGTATCATTTTACTTCAGGTAAGATACAGGTTTGTTTCTTGCATGTGGCTATAAGCAAATCATCCTGGATTGAAAGAATTTAATAGTTGAGATGATGCAGAATTGGGCTTTGGTTCCTTATAGAACGGTCTGTTTGTGATTTACTCTCATGTGTAGGGTACAAATGTGTCATTCTGTATTAAAGCTCAGAAAATTTATTTGTTTTACCTTAGACACTTAACTCCAATGTTTGTACCCCAGCCCGAGTCTCTCAGAATTGTTCAGATTCTCTCTCTCTCAAGAAAATCTGGGTTATTGTCATCAGGAGATGTACTCTGAATTGTCAAAAATCAGTATTGTGGTTTTAAAATCCTCCTGTTTCACTGCCATAGTTGATAACCACTGATACTCACTCATCCACTATTATGTTCATAAGTACGTCTACTGCCAAATGTATCCTTTCACTCATGACCTGTCTTGAACACTGAATTCATCTACATAACTATCGACATAATGATGTCATTTGGATTTCTCAAAGGTACCTTCAATATGAAAAATCTAAATATGAATTTATTCCTTCCCCACTACACATACACACACAGATTTTTTATCCCTTTTTATTTCTATCTCAACAAATATTACCTACAACTACCAATGTTCTTAAATCCAAAACATAAACATTCTTGACTACAATGTAGCAGGATGTAGCACATTCAATGCACCACTTTCTAGTTGTTGCTTGTAAAATATATGACAGTGCAGTTTTTACTTGGTTTCAATTTGTCCAGTCTAAATCTTCTTAGTTTCAGAATTCCACAATAAGCTACTATTCACTCATTCTCCCCTTCTGCTGCATTTGTTATACAGCAGCTAGAAATATATAAATATGTGTATACATATAAACATTATATGCACCAATATAATGTATACATTTGTTATACAGCAACTAGAAATATATACATGTATGTATACAAACATATGTACTAATATAATGTATATACATATTAAGTAATGCACATATATGTGTGCAGAGAAAGAAAATAAAAATTAAATCATATCCAATTTAATATTCTTAAACAGTATCCCATAGCTCAAAGAATAAAACCTAAATACTTTACAGTGTCCTACAGGACCTATAATGATTTTTCCCTACTTACACTTCAATCTTTATTGTCGTGCTTTTGTGATGTACCATCATCCACCAGACTTTTTGCCTATTCTTCTAACAACTCAAGCTTTCTTACCAGTTTAAGGATTCTTTATATGCTCTCTCTTTAACCTGGAGGACATTCCCCCATCTCTGCTCTCTTTCTGGCTAACACTAATCCATCCTTTAACTCTCAACTGTACTTCAACTTTTCTTAAGAGGTTTTCTTTGATCCAACAATAAATGTTGTTTTTATATCCTCTCATATACACTGTATTTTTTCTTTCATATATTTGGCACAAAATAAAAGTAGATATTTGTGTGTTATTTGTTTAATATCTGTCTGTCTCTTAAATTACAAATTTCATGAGGGCACACTGAACCTGTTATGTGCCTCTTACATATAGGCTCTCAATACGCACTTGTAGATCGATTAATTGATTAATGAATGTAAATCAATACTACTTCTTTTCAAAACTTCCCCTTTAGAATATTATATCTAGATTAAGGAATTTTTTGTAACTTCACCTCTATCACAAAACTAGCCTCAAAACCAGTATCAAGTTCCAGGTGTGTTTCTTCATATTCTTGTTTGTTTGTTTTACTCTAGCATGCTGTTCTTTTAAAAAAAATACTCAAGAGTCTGGTGCGGTGGCTTATACCTGTAATTCCAGCACTTTGGAAAGCCGAGGCGGGTGGATCACGAGGTCAGGAGATCAAGACCATCCTGGCTAATATGGTGAAACCCCGTCTCTACTAAAAAAAAACTACAAAAAAAAAAAAAAAAAAAATCAGCCTGGCATGGTGGCCGGGTGCCTGTAGTCCCATCTACTCAGGAGGCTGAGGCAGGAGAATGGCATGAACCTGGGAGGCGGAGCTTGCAGTGAGCCGAGATCGTGCCACTGCACACCAGCTTGGGTGACAGAGCGAGCGAGACTCTCAAAACAAACAAACAAACAAACAAACAAAAAACTCAAGAGTCTCCTCTTCCAGGAGTACTCAAACTGTATCTTTCTCATTGTTGTTATTGCCACCACACCAAAAAGCCATCAGCGTTACTCTTTTATCAGGGCTTTATATGTTAATATTCTCATGTAATTAAACAGAAATTCACGGCGACCACAATGTTATAATGAAACTGCTACAGTATTGCATTGCTCAATATTAGGACTTTTAGAAAGAATTTGGGGGAATATCTATAAAAATAAAACAAGTATACATCTCTAGAGACCCCTGTCCCTTCAGAAGCAATGTTAGTATACTATCAACCGCTGTTCCTTGTATCAGATTACATAGGAATTTAGGAAATTTGAAAAATGACAAGATATCCTAAGCATAGACATAGAACTAAGGCACATTTCCAAAAACAGAAAATGCACATAACTTCTAAACTGGGAATGGAGCAAATTTTTAAAAAATCCCTCTAATAGAAGAATTTATAATATTTGTTTTTACCAAGTTTCCTTAGGTTCCAAAATCTAAACACACACTCAAATACATTTCCATGAAATGAATGGCATATTGGAAAGGTGTGAACATCTCATGGACATGTAATATCAAAGCTACTTTACAGCTGGACTTTAAAAAAATCAGACTCAGAAAGTTTGGAGCTAGAATTACCTCTGTAACTCTGAGTGACTACATCATCTCTCCTATCTCTTTTCCTCTGTGAGTCTTCATCCTCTGCTCATTTCTCTCCCTATCAGCTTTCTACTTGCAGTTCTTGCCCTCTCGTCTATTCCAGTCCCTTGTGAATCTGGAATGCACTCACAACAACTCAAATCCAAACTCGACATTATCATTCTGCTCAAATACTTAACAAAGGTCAACTGGAGTGTCTGTATGCAGTTCACATCTTCAAAAGGGAAAAACTGATTGGTTCGTAACTAGAAGAATTATGGCTCGGCCCCAAGCTACATGCTATATTTGATACATCATTCTAGCCTGAGGGATGGTGAGCCCTGGGAAGGAAAATAACACTATGGCACTATGCCAGAGGTTATAGGCACTTTTGCAGCCGTATGTCTGCAGCAGGCAAAGCTAACTTTCAGAATGAAAGAGACTAGGATATAATATCAGCTCTCTGATTCTAGATTCCAGGTCAAGCTAACAGTGGCCTCTCGTTGCCCATAGCAAGTGGGTCAGGTTTACAAATGGTTAGCCCTCCTCCTTAGTTATACTAGCGAATACTTTTTTGCCTGAACAGCTGGGCTGCTTTGTTTTGTTTTTAATTGAATACCTGTGGCTGTGGCATACACTTTCCAATTTTCTTCAAGCCCTAACAGACCCACTAGCAGGCTACTGTTATTGAACTGGTTCTAGAAGGCACTGAAATGTACAACCCTAATGTTAGAGAATTTAAGTGAAAGTCTATAATATGTATATTTGCCAAGATAATTGTTCTAAAGCTGTTGAAACACTTGATGTATTGAAATATCCTTATAACTAAGAAGAAAGGATTCTTCTTCTTAACATATGATGTAAACTGAATCTTGTGATGGACAGCTTTAATACACTCTTATTTAAGAATCACAGAAACTCTTAAGATGTTTATTATCTGCATTTTGAGATTAGAAATATCAATTCTAGGCTTAAGGCCAATCTCTCCTGCTCACTATCCATGTTTTCTTGAAAAGTTATTGAAACTGCATTAGTCTCAATATCTTCCTCAGTGAAATAGTAGTGATAGTATCTATATTACAGATTTAATGTTAGGATTAAATAACAAAAATATTTAAAATTCCTTACCTATAATATATACATAAGTATTCCCTTGCCTTTTGCTTAATAATATTAGACAACACAAGTTTAATCATTTAGTGAATCATCTGTCATCATCTGTACTGTACTCTTGGGCTGCCCCTAGTTATTACTTTAGGAAGTATTTCTGTAATTCTTAAATTTATGTCTATATACTTAGGACCAGTGATATATATTTGAGTTATTAATTGTATCACCCTGCCTGCTAATATTGAAGAAACTATTCAAAGAGTAGTCAAATCTTTTGAGTAAAGAGGCAGTAAGTCTTAATAATTGTTATTTTTTAATATTTTATCATTTATAATGGTTGGCACTGTTTTCTGTAAATGTGCCATGACCTCTAACATTGTAACATTTGTGGCAACTGTGATTTTGTGATATAATAAGAAATATGTATGTGGTCTTTTTCCCTAGTTTTGGCATAGGGCTTCTAAAACCCTTGGAATTTTCTGAGTGATAAGGGTGAGGGAATATCTTTTCTTATTCATTATAAATCCTTTCAACCATACCGGAATTTATGCTAATGAGGGGACTCTTGGGTAGCTTCTAAATAGCTTCAGGATGGAGGTTGGTTACCAGAAAAACTAGTCTGTGACTAGACAGTTGGAACTTCCAGGTTCACATCCAGACTTCTAAGGAAGGGAGAGAGGCTGGAGATGAATCATCAATGACCAATGATGCAATCAGTCGTGCCTACCTAATGAAACCTCCACAAAAACCCCTAGCCAACAGGGTTCAGTGAGTTTCCAGGTTGGTGAAAATATCCATATGCCAGAAGGGTAGGGCACACCAACCCCACGAAGACAGAAGGTCCTGTGCTTTGAACTCTTCTGGACCTTGTTCTATGTACCTCTTCATCTGGCTGTTCATTTGTGTCCTTTATTATAAATGGGTGACAGTAACTACACCGTTCTGAGTTCTGTAAGCCCTTCCAGCACATTATCAAACCCGAAGTGGGGGTTGTGTGGACTTCAACTTTGCAGCAAAGTCAGACAGCAATGTGTACATCCTCTGTACCCAGTACTTGAGGCTGGCATGTGGAATGAGGAATGTCTTGTGCGTCTGAACCGAGTCATTTTTGAATAATAGAATTTATTTCCCACAGCTCTGGAGGCTGTAAAGTCCAAGATCAAGGCACCAGCAGATTTGGTGTCTGGTGGGGGCTTTCCCTTACTTCTAGATGGCACCCTATCGCTGCTTTCTCACATGACAGAGGGATGGAAGAACAAAAGGTATGAAGGCTATCTCCTCATATGGCAGAACTGATGAAAGAGCTAGCCAGCTCTTTGAAGTCTCTTATATAAGGGCATTAATCCCATTCATGAGGGTGAAGCCCTGGTGATTTACTCACTACCCAACAGGTCTCATGTCTTAGTACCACCACAATGGGAATTAAGTTTCAACATGAATTTTTGAAGACTACAAACATTCAAACCATACCACTGAGGGATACCAATAAAGGGAAGGGTTTAGAGATAGTGAAAGAAAGAAAAGGGAAGAGGCTTAAAATCAGATTCTTGCCATACCATTAATGGGAAAAAAGAAAGCATTTTACAATTAGGGCCAGACATGACAGAGGATAATCTCAGATTTATAAATTAAGCAGTTTTGTCATTGTATTATTCATTTTTTTGTTGTTGTTCTCTGGCTTCATTCCCGTTTCTTTTATATTTTCAAAACATCTTAATTTATGTAGTTAAACATATTATATCAGAATTACATATCAAACATTTTTGGAATATGAATACCCGGCAAAAGTTAAAGGCTTGTATAAGCAAATTTAAGTCAAAATAAAGATTATTACATCACAGCCTTTCCAGAATGTATGCTGATGTGGGGAAGGATATATTGGCATTAAAAGCTTAGAAAGTAGGAATACTCTATATTCTGCACTCTATATTCTCCACCTATTCTTTTCATCCCCAAAGAAAAAAAAGGAGTAAGAAGAGAAAAAGGAAAGCAAGTGACAATGTTTCAAGGGCCCTTATATCAGCCTTAAGTAAAGAAAAATATTAGTCCACCACATGGCAAAACTGATATTAGGTTAGGGATTATGATGAAAGCTTTTGGGTGATTTTTTTTCCTTAATGTGCTATTATGCTCCCAAATCCCTATTCAAAATAGAGTTCACTGTGGTAAAGTATTATTTTTCAAGACTCTAGGTAATTAAATATTTGCACAGTCACAATTATATTTAGATTGTCATAATCTTACCTTTCCTGGTACAATGTTTCATGTATCTATTTCTAAGTCCACCTTTTAGATAGGGCAACTGGGTAATCAGCTTGGTCCCTACTCTTGCTTTGGGGAATGAGGCAAATATAGGGCAATACAAATTTAGAGGCCTAAGGTAGTACTGATCCTAATGTTTCAAGGAACAGAGGAGGCTTCTGTGGTTACAGCATAGAAAACAGAAGACATTTTGGAGAATAGATCAAATGTAGACAGGAACCAGATAATATAGGATATGACAGGGAATTTAGAGGTTGTTTTTTACTTGCAAAATAAAGCCATTGAAGTTTTGTAAGGAGGGAAGAAATATAATTTGATTAATATTTTCATCGGGCTGCTGTCTGAAGATTAGAGAGATGAATTAAGGAAAGGTGATCCAAAGGGAAATTGGTTACATTTCAAGAAAAAAATAATGATAGTTTTCACTAGAGTGATTGTGGTAGAGATGGAGAAAATCAGGGGAACCTAAAATATGTGCTGAAGTTAAGAGTCCATGGGATTTTCCAGTGTTTTGAGTGTATAAGTTATGGGGAAGGAAGAAATAGAGAACAGCTTCTGTTGTCATTGATAGCTTTGAAAACAACAGTTTTAGGGAAGTGGTAGACACAGAAGCCCAGAAAAAGTAGGCTGAGGAGACAACTGGAGATTGGGAAATAGAGACATTGAATAGAGAAAATACTGTGAGGAATTTTACTGCAAAAATAATGAGGAGATGTGATGGCTGCTGGAAAAAATAAGGGGTCAGGTCCTGAGATAAGTTTTGAGGGAGTTGCTTTTGTTTCTGTTAATTTGAGGTCAACTGTTTGAATAATCATGGAAGTAATCCAATAAAGACAATGTTAACTGACAATGTTGGGAAAATATGGAGAACTTTTAAGCTAGGTTGGAAGGAATTCTTCAAAAAAATTTTTTTTAAAGTTTGTGTTTATCTTAGTTTATTTTGCATTGCTATAAAGGAATACCTGAGGTTGGGTAATTTATAAAGAAAAGAGCTTTATTTAGCTCATGGTTCCACAGGATGTATTAGAAGCATGGCACTGGCATCTGCTTGGCTTCTGGTGAAGGCCTTTGTGCTACATCAAGACATGCCAAAGAAGGTCAAAGAGGAACCAGACATGTGCTAAGAGAGAACAAACCTGAGGGGTGTCCTGGCTTTGTAACACTCTGTCCTCTAGGGAACTAACCCCTGTCTATTCCACCAGAGTGAGAACTCATTTACTACCATGAGAACAGAACCAAGCCAATCATGAGGGATCTACCACCATAACCCAAGCACCTCCCATTAGGCTCTACCGACGCACCATATTGGGTATCAAATTTCAACATGAAATTTAGTAGGGACAAACAAATGGTATCTAAACCACAGCAGTCCTTGGATGTTAAAAATTTTATTTGAAGAAGTTTTATAATGTTTCAAAGAAAATCATTGTAGTATATGTAAATACTCTTGTGATGAATTTAATCTTGCTTTTTAAAATTACTAAGAGAGCAAGTTGGAAAGATTTGTAAAACAGATCTTTCCATTCCCTCTTATATATGTCATTTATATTCATTTTAGTCTTTATCATTCTAGAAGTGTTTTGACGGAGACCACTATATTCTCCACCTATTCTTTTCACTATTTCAGATTTTAGAATTTGCATGTTTAGCTATAAAGTTATTGGTCAATCATTTTATGCTATCAGCAAAACAACAACAAAAAATACTGAAGAAAATGCATTGTTACAGGTCTAGGT
>NW_016807406.1:2429370-2476966 GCF_001698545.2 Rhinopithecus bieti | reverse complement strand
TGGCTACTAGAGTTTCAAAAGAGAACTGATCCAGCATACCTGAGGATAGTAGCTCTGCGGGGTGTAGTCCTGGTCCAGACCTATCCACAGTTAAAGAAATCATAGTATTTGCATGTAATAATTTGGTGTTCTTTGTAGTAGATAATCACAGTGTTTGAGTGGGATTAAAATGAATTCATTGCTGATGCTTTAGGCAGTAATAGAGAATTGCCTGAGGGGTCATTTGCAACTGGCTTCAAGAGCAGTGTGAACTCAAAATGCTTTCTATTTCCATAAACAGAACTTGAAAGTCTCAATATTGGGATACAGTTGTTGTGTTAAAATATAAATGATAAATGTTCTCTGGGTTACACATCTTTTATCATTAGCCAGTGTAAACTTCTCCTGGGTGTGTTTATGGTGTAATTCCTTGATGCATGTATTTGTGGTAAAACAGGGTCATAGCTACTGCTGCTGGATAGAACTGTGGGGATGTGCTATCATTTAAAGTGTGCTTGCCTTAAATTTGTAATTCTATATACTTCGTGACTCGAAGACAGTTTTAGCCTTTAAATCCAAACTCCAGATCTCTGTATTTAACCTGAGTGTTTAATTAGAAGTTTTACTTGACCTGTTAATTTCACTGCATTTTATACTAGATGGATGAAATGCAAGGTGCTACAAAAGAGCTCTTTTATTTGAAGTATGTGTTTGTGGCATGGGGATCTTGAAACTTATAACCTGATCTCATTTTGACTATAAATCAAAACCAAAAATGTATCCTCCTTCTTTGAACAGCATTACTAATAATGTAAAATGTAATTTACAAAAACAACAAAAAAACACAATTGACAGGATTTAACGTATGTTCTAAATGTCAAGCCTACCAGATATTTTAGCTTCATTAGCTATGGGTCCTAGATTGCCAATGATCTTAGATACAATTGCAAGGTAGTGAAAACACTTTTAATCTTATTTCCTTATGCAATAGTGATTTAATCTCTAGAAACATCTTTCCAAGTTGTAATTCCATTGGTGCAAATATTTACTTGTCTGTAAAGCAATCATTAATCACTAAAAATGCATACAAATATACATATTCTCTATAAATTTAGTGGATTACAGCCAAGTAAGGGTTAAGCTTTTAGCAGACTAATATACTACTATTTGTGTTACTTGGAGACTCTCCAAAGATGACTTTTGGCAAATATATAAAAGATGGTTAAAGTCTTTTCTTTATAAGTAACTGGAGGAGTCTAGATCTAGTCTCTAGTCAAAAGCTACTGTATTATAAAGAACTGTCCATGGAAAACATTTTGGGGACAGTAAAATGGCATGGATTTATTTATCAATTTACTCAGTCGGCATACTACTATTGCTTTAGTGCCTTTTATGCATTAAGCACACTTTTAGACATAGAGGATGGAGTAGTAAACAGGACAGACAACTTCTTGGCTATCTAGGAGCTTACATCCTAATGAGAAGATACACAATAAACAGTATATTATGTCAAACAGAGCTATGAGTAACCTAAAGCACAGTGCAGGGCATAAAATACTGTGGGAAGAAGGGTGTTGCTACTTTATAAGATTAATTAGGAAAGGCTTTAATGATACAGGATGGAAAAATCCATGCAGCTATTTTGAGAAAACCGATTTAGATAGAAGCAAAGTCAAGTGCAAAGGCACCAAATTTTGATATATTTAAAAAATGCAAAGGCTAGTATGGCTAGAGTAGATAGGAAAAAGAGAATATAAAGATATTGTGTTGTAACAACATAAGAACATAAAGTTAGAAAGACACTAAGACCTTATGATGTAGATTTCACAGGTGATTATAAGTATTCTGGCTCTTATTCTAAGTGAAATAATTAGCCCTTGGATGGTTTCAGACAGAACGATACCATCTGACTTGTTTTACGAAACAATCCCTCTTGTTGCTATGTGAAAAATGAATGTATCAGAAGCAAAGAAAGGAGACTGAGAAAGCAGTTAAGAGATGATAAAGAGATTGGATTTTTATATCTACTGAGGATTGAGCTAATATATTTAGAAATGGATGTACATAATATATAAGTAAAAGAAGGAAGAAAGATAACATACATTTTATTCTACGTAGGGAGACAAACTGAGCTGCCATTTTTGGATATGGGAAATAAGAAGAGTAGGGTTGAAAAGGAAAAGTGTTCGTTTCTGGATGTATTATTTCCTTCTCATGCTGCTAATAAAGACATACCTGAGACTGGGTAATTTATAAAGCTAAGAGATTTAAGTGAGTCACAATTCAGCATGGCTGGGGAGGCCTTAGGAAACTTACAATTCTGATGGAAGGTGAAGCAAACATGTCCTTCTTTATGTGATGGCCAGAAGAAGTGCCAAGCAAAAGTAAGAAATCCCCTTATAAAACCATTGGATTTTCTGAGAACTCATCGCTATCACGAGAAAACAGCATGGGGTAACCGCCCCATGATTCAATTACCTCCCACTGGGTCACACCCGTGACATGTGGGGAGTTGGGGAACTAAAATTCAAGATGACATTTGGGTGAGGACACAGCCAAATCACATCACTGGACATGCTGAATCTGAGATACTTATTAGACATTTAAATAAATATGTTGAGTAGGCAATTGTAAATATGAGCATTGCATTCCAGGAAGGGTTCCAAGCATAACAAGCAGATTGTAGATATAAATTTGGGAATGACAAGCATATAGGAAATATACATAGTACTTAACGCTTAAAAACTAGAAGATATTATTGTTGGGCTGAGCTTTATAGAGAAGTTGAGGATTTACCCTGGAGGCACTTTGACTTTGAGAAGTAGAAGAGATAGGCCAGGTGTGGTGGCTCATGCCCCAACATTTTGGGAAACCAAGACGGGTGGATCACAAGGTCAGGAGTTTAAGAGCAGCCTGGCCAAGATGGTGAAACCCCTTCCCTACTAAAAATAGAAAAATTACCTGGGCGTGGTGGCAGGTGCCTGTAATCCTAGCTACTCAGGAGACTGAGGCAGAGAACTGCTTGAACCCGGGAGGTGGAGATTGCAGTGAGCCAAGATCTCACCACTGCGCTCCAGCCTGGGTGACAGACTGAGATTCCTTCTCGGGGAAAAAAAAAAAGTTAGAAGAGATTTTGCGGCTTCATTGAGATATAATTAACACAAAAATACATACTTTAGATCCTTTGTAATGTTTTGATATATGGATACATTGTGAAATAATTACCACAATAAAGTTAATTAATATATTCAATACCTCATATAGTTATCTTTTGTGTGTTTGTGGGTAAGATCTACTCTCTTGGCAGATTTCAAATATAGACTACAATACTATTAAGTGCAGTCAATATGCTGTACATTAGGCCTCCAGAACTTATTCATCCTAGTACAGTCAATATGCTGTACATTAGGCCTCCAGAACTTATTCATCCTACATAAATGAAAGTTTGTAAACTTTGGCCAACATTTCTCCATTTCTCCAGCCCTCCCAACACCTGGACACCAACATCCTACTGTTTTTTCTTTTTTGGTTCAACTGTTTTAGATTCCACATATAAGGGAGATCATGCAAAGCAGTATTTGTATGTGTCTAGTTTATTTCACTTTTGCTATATTTTTGGCTCATCCATGTTTTAGCAAATGGCAAGGTTCCCTTCTTTATTAAGGATAAATAATATTCTATTAGATAAATAGATACATATAAAGACACTCATCTTCTTTCTTCAATTATCTCCTAGTGAAGACAGGTTTTTTCTACATCTTGGTTATTGTGAACAGTGCTGCAATAAACTTGGGTGCAGATATTTCTTCAACATACTGATTTCATTTCCTTTGGATACATACCTAGAAGTGAAATTACTGGATGGTATGGTAGTTATACATTTAACTGTTTTAGGAACCTTCATACTGTTTTCAATTATGGCTAGGTTATTTTGTATTCTCATCAACTGTGTACAGTGTTTTCCCTTTCTTCACATGCTCATCAGTGCTTGTTGTCTTTTGTCATTTTGGTAATAGCTATTCTAGCAGGTGTGGAGTGATACCTGATTGTGATTTTTACTTGCACTTTTCTGATGCTTGGCAATGATTAGCTCCTTGTCATATACCTCTTGGCCATTTGCTTTTCTTCTTTGTATTCAGGTCTTTATCCTATTTTTAATATGGTTATTTTGGTTTGCTATTAAGTTGTTTCAGGGTTTTTGTTTGTTTGTTTGTTTTTGTCTCCCGGAGTCTCACTCTGTCACCCAGGCTAGAGTGCAGTGATGATCTCGGCTCACTGCAACCTCCATCTCCTGGGGGTTTAAGCAATTCTCTTACCTCACCCTTCAGAGTGGCTGGGTTTACAGGTACCCGCCACCATGCCCGGCTAATTTTTGCATTTTTAGTAGGGACAGGGTTTCACCACGTTGGACAGGCTGATCTCGAACTCCTGACCTCAGGTGATTCATCTGCCTTGGCCTTCCAAAGTGCTAAGATTACAGGCACGAGCCACCGCACCCAGCCTGTTTCAGTTTTTTATATATTTTGGATATTAAACACTCATCAGCTGTATGATTTGCAGGTATTTTCTCTCTTAGATTGTATCTAATCCTTTGCTGTACAGAATTTTTTAGCTCGATGTAATCCCACTTACCTATTTCTGCTAATCTTGCCCATGCATTTGGGGTCATATCCAAAAAATTATTACTGAGACCTATGCCATGAAATTGTTTCTCTATTTTTTCCTAGCAGTTTTACAGCTTCAAATTTCATGCCATAGTTTCAATTCATTTTGACTTGATTTTTTGTATACAGTGTGAGATAAGAGTCCAACTTCATTCTTCTCCTTATGATTATCATCTAGTTTACTCAACACCATTTATTGAAAATAACTATACCCTCCCCATTGTTTTATTCTTGATCTTAAAAGAAAAGCTTTCATTTTCACCATTGAGAATTAACTGTGACCTTATAATATATAGTCTTTCTTATGGTGAGATGCATTCCTTCTATTTCTATATTGTTGATAGATTTTATAAATGATGGTGAATATTGTCAGATGCCTTTTCTGCATCTGTTGAGATATTCTTTTTGTCCTTTATTTTGTTAATGTGCTACATTACATTTATTGATTTGTGTATGTTGAACAATCTTTGAATCCCAAAGATAAATTTCACTTTATCAGAGTCCATGATCCTTTTAATGTACTGCTGAATTTTGTTAGTATTTTGTTGAGAATTTTTGGATCTATGCTCATTAGGGATATTGACCTATAATTTTATTTTCTTGTAGTGTTTTTGTCTGGATTTGGTATCAGATAATCCTAAAATTTTGGTACGTTTATTCCTCTTAACTTTTTTAGAAGAGTTTGAGAAGGATTGGCATTAGTTCTTCTTTAAATGTTTGGTAAGATTCATCAGTGACACAATGTCGTCCTAGGCTTTTCTTCCTTGGGAGTTTTCTATTAATGATTCAATCTCCATAATTATTATTAGTCTGTTCAGATTTCCTTTGTCTTCATGGTTTACTTTTGATGGGTGGCATAATTTTAGGAATTTATTTTTATGGGTTATCCAATTTACTAGGCTGTAATTGTTTATAGTTGTCTCTTTTGATCCTTTGTATTTCCGTATTATCAGTTGTAATGTCTATTCTTCCATTTATAACTTCAAGTATTTGCATCTTCACTTTTTCCTTAGTCTAAGTGTTTGCTAATTTTATTTTTTTAAACACAAATCATTTTGATTTTTCCAATAGATTTTTGTTCTCTATTTCACTTATTTGTAATCTAATTTCTAATATTTCCTTCCTTATGTTAACTTTGGGCTTAGTTTGCTCTTCTCAGAGTTTTCTGAGGCATAAAGTTTGGTTGTTTGACAACCTTATTTAACGTAGGCATTCACTGCTCAACCTTCCTCGTACAACTCCTTTTGCTATACTCCATCAATTTTAGTGTCAACATACACTATTGAGAAGTATATTCTGCTGCTGTTGGATAGAATATTGTTTATATTTCTCTTAGGTACATCTGGTCTATAATGATGTTGAAGATGTAGTTTCCTAAATGGTTTTCTGTTGGGATGATTTATCCTTTCAAAAATGGGTAAATAAGACCGACAGAAAACCCTATTATTATTGCATTGCTGTACATTTCTCCCTTCTGTTTTTAAAATAATTTGCTTTATATATTTGGATGTTTCAATACTGGGTGCATATGCATTTACAGTTCTTTTATCTTCTTAATGAATTAACCCTTTTTATCATTATATAATGACTTTCTTTATATCTTATTATAGTTTTGACTAAAAGTCTCTATTTTCTGATGTAAATTCAGCCATTCTACTTTCTTGGTTACCATTTGAATAATCTATTTTCATCTCTTCATTGTCAACCTCTGTGTTTTCTTGAAGCTAAAATTATGCTCCTGTAGATGGTATGTTGTTGGAAAATGTCTGAACGGATTTAACATTTAAAACCATGTGTTAAGTCCATGTCTTTTGAGTGAGGAATTTATTTACACTTAATTATTATTAGACAAGGGATTACTATGGACATTTTGTTAGTTTTATTCTGACTTCTGTAATTCCTGTTTTTTTTTTCCTCTATCTTTCTTTGTGATTTGATAATATTTTGGAGTGTTTTGCTTGGATTTCTTTCTTTATATCTTTTGTGGATCTACGAGAGGCCTTTTTACGGTTTCCACAAGGCTTCCATAAAACATCTTGTAACTGTAACAGCTTATCTCAAGTTTTAACATCACATATAAAATTCTACATTTTCACATCTCCATCAAATGTAGAATGAAAATTCTACATTTGAAATTTTGATGTCAAAGTTTACATGTTTTATAGTGTATTCATTAATGAATTATTGTAGCAAGTTAACACTTTTTTCTTTGTTCCTTTATACTAGAGTTATATGATTTACCCACCATTATTATAGCATTTGAGTATATTGAGGATACACTTCCCTTTATAAGTTAATTTTACACTGTCATATGTTTTCATGGTTTTTTTTTTTTTTTTTTTTGGTTTCAGTTTGATAAACTCCTGACTATAACACCACATTCCACACTAAGGTCCTTACAGAAATAATGGTGTACTCATCTTCAAGCATAAACTTCATTGACCTCAGTATCTACAGTCCAGTACAGCATGTGCAGTTTCCTGAAAAAATTAGAAGCCATACATACAGACAAGAAGAGATAAAGAAATCTTTATAACTAGACTCAGATATGATACAAATTTTATAACTATCAGAAAGTAAATTTAAAATAACTGATTAAGGCAAAAGCACTCATAAAAAATAGATAGCACGTAAGTGAAAACAGGTAACTCCAGCAGAAAATTAAACTATAAGAATAGAATGGAAAATAAAATCGAGAACACATTAAAGAAATGAAGAATTCCTTTTTCAAGCAAATCAGGATACTCAACAGAACCAAAGAGTGAATCAGTGATAACAGGATAAGATAAATTATAAAACTAAAATGAAAAGATATAAGTAAAAAAATAAAAAGAAAGCTTTCAAAGTCTTTAACATCAAATGGTCAAAGATACACGTAATTCCAGATTATTTTAAATGTATTTATTGGAAACAGAGCAATACAAATAATATGTCAAGAAAAGAGGTTAAATGGAAGCATACTAATTCCCAATTAAACTAAGATAAAGCAAAAGGAAAGGAAATGATAAAGAAAAAGGTGTGCAAATAAACAACTATAAAGGGGATACATTTTAAATGTGAAGGGTCTACACAGTTACAAGATAAAGATCATCAGTTTGGATAGATAAAAACAATATCCAATTATATGCTATGTACATGAAACCCACTTTAAATATAAAGATACCATAAGATTAAAGTGAAATGGATGCTCAAAAAAAAAACAAAATGACAACATATTAAGGGAGAAAAAACAAGACCTGAACAAGTTCCCAATGGTCAAGGCTAGAACAAGTTGAGAAAAGAGAATGTGTTATTGGATTACAACACAAAGTATAAAATAAATATTAATATACTTATGAATAACTGATTAAATTAATGAAGATAGATAGATAGGAGAGGGAGGACAGAGCAACGTCATAGAATTTCACATACTATATATAGACGTTTCTATTCCTGGAAGTTTAGTTTAACCCATATGCTGTCCCCACCTTGAGTGTGGGCTTAATTTAGTGACTCGTTTTCAATGAATAGAAGACAGAAAGTGGAAAAATAGTAACTTTATACTGGAGAAACATACCAAGAACAACTTTAACCAAGTGATCAATGTTAGCATCACCAGTACATCATGTTTATGTCATGTACTCCCTGCTATGTTGGGATGAGAAGGGCACTTCACTTCCACAGTTTTCTTTCCTAAAATCTATAATACCAGCCTAGCAATGAGGAAAACATCAGACAATACCACATTAAGACTCATTCTACACATATCTGGCCAGGATTTCTAAAGTCTGGTAAGGATATGGGAAACATGGAAAGACAGAAATTGCCGCAGATCAAAAGAGACTAAGGAGAAATGGTGAGTAGATAAATGTGATATCCTGAATTGGATCCCGGGACGGGGAAATAAAATTACTGGAAAATAATAAATGCTGGTATCTAAGACTTTTTACATAAACTGTGGTAAGGTAAAATGGAATTGAGTGAGAGGTATGTGAGAACTCTTTATATTTGTAATATTTATATATTGCAACTCCTGGTAAGTCTAAAATCGAAGAAAAGTTTATTTTTCAAAAACACAGAAGGATGAGAAAAGATATCCCATGTAGACACTAACCAAAAGAAAGATGGAGTAACTATATTAATATCAATCGAAGTAGATTTCAGAACAAGGAAAATAATCAAGGGTAGAAAGGGACATAAAATTCTATATGCACAAAAACCTAACAGAGTTTAATACACGTGGCAAAAGCTGATTGATTAGACAAATCCACAATCATTTCAGCAGAAATCACCTTTTCCTCAAATAATTGATAAGTAGGGAGAAAAACAGACATAGATGACCTGAACAAAATGATCAACTTGACCTGATTAACATTTATAATACATTTCAAACAACAGAAGAATATACATTATTCTCAAGTGCAAATAAAACATGCACAAAGATAGACCATATTTTGGGTCATAAAACAAATCTTAACAAATTCATAGGAATACAAGTAATTCAAAATATGTCTTCAAATTTTAATTGAAATAACTTCTCAGATAGTTGTTAAACAATGTATCTCTACATAACCCACAGGTCAAAGTAAAAGTCTAAATAGAAATCTTAAGATATTTTGATCTGAGTGAAACTGAAAATACAACATATCAAATTGATGGGATGGAGTTAAATCAGTGCTAAGAGAGAAGTTTACAGCACTAAATGCTTTTAAAGAAAAAATGAAAGAGCTAAAGTTAGTAAAACAGAGAAAGAGGGAATACTTCCTCATTTTATGAAGTCAGCACTACTAGTGAGTATGTAAAATATAGCCATTTTGGAAAACAATATAGTAATATTTTAAAGTTAAATACATATAAAGTACCACCCAGGTATTCTACTCTCAGAAGCTACCAAAGGAAAAAAAGCATATGACTGTACGTAGGTGTTTTAATAATCAGTCTTAGCAGCATTATTCATATTCATCTCAAATTAGGGATAAGAACATTCATCAAATGGTGAATAAATAAACAAATTGGTACACACACACTCACACATCCCACAGGAATACTATTCACCAATAAAAAGAACAAAGTACTAATAAATGCTACAGCATGGATAAATATAAAAATTAAGCTAAATAAAATAATTAGAAACAAATAACAGCACATGTATAATTCCCTTAATATGAAATTCTAGCCTGGCCATATTACTGTGACAGCAAGGAAATTAACAGCCACCTAGGGCTAGAGTAATGGGAGGGAATTCATTGCCAATTGGCAAGATAAAACTATGGAACTTTTTCATATAATAGATGGATAGAACAATGGAACTATTCTGTATCTTTGTTGTGGTGGTTGTTACATTACTGTGTACATTTGCCAAAATTTAGTGAGCTATAAATTTAACTGGGCAAATTTTCTTTCATGAAAAATATCATAAATAACTTGAATAAATGAGTTCATTGTTAGATACAATAATAAATACACAGGCCGGTCGCGGTGGCTCAAGCCTGTAATCCCAGCACTTTGGGAGCCTGAGACCGGCGGATCACGAGGTCAGGAGATCGAGACCATCCTGGATAACATGGTGAAATCCCGTCTCTACTAAAAAATACAAAAAACTAGCCAGGCGAGGTGGGGGGTGCCTGTAGTCCCAGCTACTCGGGAGGCTGAGGCAGGAAAACGGCGTAAACTCAGGAGGCGGAGCTTGCAGTGAGCTGAGATCCGGCCACTGCACTCCAGCCCGGGCGACAAAGCGAGACTCCGTCTCAAATAAATAAATAAATAAATAAATAAATACACAAAAACAACAGTTCTGCTCCACTTTGAACATTTATTCCCTATTTTAAGAAATATAATTATTTCCAGAACGTCAACATGTCCAGAAGTTCTAAATAGATCATTTGGGCTACAAAGACAAATAGGTCTCATTGAAATTACTTAATTGTCTACCTTGTATTATGCTACTATGTGAAACTTTCCTCTAGTGGTTTGTTATTTCATTTGTCTAGGGAGCTCATATGAATGTGTCTTTGTAAAGACTGCAAGTTCCTATGAGATTCTTCCTTCTTCTGACAACCAAATAATTTCAAGTGCAAAGACAAGAATAATTTACAGGACAGGGATTTTTCTCCATCTCATTTTCACTTCCCTCCTCCATGACTCCTAATCATAATTCTGCAGGGTTGTACTGGGGCAACCTGTGCTTTCGCCCACATCCTTCTCCAAGTGTCACACCTGGTGACTCTGAAAGAATATGCTCTGAATCAATATTCTTTAAAGCAGATAAAGTAGCATGTTCCGATTCCCCATGACAAAAATCTCTGTCATGTCAGGCCAACTTCTATGAAACAAGGAATTATTCTTTGCCCCAGCTGAAGCCACATTCACAAAAACCTATTTAATGAAAGGAAAATAAAGAGGGCTTGTGGGAGTTTTCAATCCATTTCTTACTGAAGATAAGAGGTCTCTTTCATTTCCATTTCCTTAAATTTCTGGCAAGTCTAGATATGTATGTTTGCAAATAACTTTTGTCACATAATTTGTTGTTGGTGCTCAGTCTATAAAGAAGCAGGGAAGGAAGAGATGTGTATGTTAGAAAGATATTTCTACATACTACGAGACCTGCTTTTTGTGATGATGCCAACATAATATTCAGAATATAGTGGTCGCCTCT
The DNA here is from genome assembly GCF_001698545.2 of Rhinopithecus bieti. NCBI lineage: Eukaryota > Metazoa > Chordata > Mammalia > Primates > Cercopithecidae > Rhinopithecus > Rhinopithecus bieti. The sequence continues at coordinate 2,465,689 of NW_016807406.1, read as the reverse complement.
TATCTGTGGTTTTGCTTTTTTTTTTTTTTTTTTCAGAAGTTACTGGGGGTACAGGTGGTATTTGGTTACATGAGTAAATTCTTTGGTGGTGATTTTTGAGATTTTGGTGTATCCATCACTCGAGCAGTATACACTGCACTATATTTGTAGTCTTTTATCCCTTGCCCCCTTCCATCCTTCCCTCGAAGTCTTCCAAAGTCCATTGTATCATTATAATGCATTTGTGTTCTCATAGCTTAGCTCCTACATATCAGTGAGAACATATGATGCTTGGTTTTCCATTCCTGAGTTATTTCAGAGTCCAAAAATATTAAGTGGAAAATTCCAGAAATAAAAATTCATAAGTTTTTAGTTGCATGCCATTACGAGTAGCGTGATGAAATCTCACACCATCTCACTGTGTTTCACTAGGGTCGTAAATCATCTCTTTGTTCAACATATCCACACTGTATATGCTATCCACCCCTTGTTCACACAGTAGCCTCCTGGATTATCAGGTTGGCTGTTGGGGCTTCACAGTGCTTGTGTTCAAGTAACTCTCATTTTACTTAGTAACGGCCCCAAGGGATGAGAGTAGTGACACTGGCAAATCAGGTATGCCAAAGAGAAGCTTCACAAAGTGAAGCTTCCTTTAAGTGAAAAGGTGAATATTCTCAATGTAATAAGAGAAGAAGAAATTGTATGCTGATGTTACTGAGATCTATGGTAAGAATGCATCGCCTATCCTTGAAACTGTGAAGAAGGAAAAAGAAATTCATACATAGTATATGTGGGGCTCAGTGCTATTAAATTTTAGGCCTCTATTGGGGGACTTGGGAAAGTATCCTCTGTGGATAAGGGGTGCACTACTGTATAGTGAAGAGGAAGAGGCAAATTAGTTCATCTCCAAAAGCATTTTGTATTAATCATGCGTCCTCACTTTAACATCACTTTTAGGTGCATTTTATAAAATGGCATTTTGTTTCTTCAAGAAAATATTTATTGGGCACCTTTTTATGCATTCAACACTGTTCTAGGTACTGGTCGTGTAACAAAGAACAAAAGAGACACGACACTCCACCTAAGAAACCTTTTATTCTAGTGCAGATTCTTACAATTGAACACAAAACAGGCTGAGTGTGGTAGCTCATGCCTCTCATCCCAGCATTTTGGGAGGCTGAGGCAGGCGGAATACATGAGGCCAGGAGTTAGAGACCAGCCTGGCCAACACAGCGAAACTAAGTCTCTACTAAAAACACAAAAATATTAGGCAGGCATGGTGGCACATGCCTGTAATCCCAACTACTCAGGAGGCTGAGGCACGAGAATCTCTTGAACCTGTGAGGCCAAGGTTGCAGTGAGCCAAGATCATGCCACTGCACTCAAGTCTGGGTGACACCTGCCTCAAAAAATAAAATAAACACAAAACAAAGATATAGCAGTAACAAGCGGTAAGTTCTAGGAAGTAAAAATGTGCTATGAGAGAGGTTAAGTAACAAAATATAGCTTTGAGAAATATGTAGATCTTGCTGAAACAAGTTGAGTTCAGTGTCATGTGTGAGTTAGCAGAGAGAGACGGCAATGGGGGAGACGGTGATGCAAGAATGACTTTAGCAGTTTGTCGGAACTCAACTCCCTAGAGCTAAAACATTTGAGCAATAAAAAAAATTGGCCTAAGATGAGTTTGACAAAACAGCAGATAATGTAGGGCATTTTAAAAAGGTAGTAAAATTCAGGAGGCTGAGGCAAGCAGATTGCTCGAGTCCAAGAGTTTAAGATCAGTTTGAGCAATATGGTAAAACTCTATCTCTACAATTAAAAAAAAAAAAAAATTAGCTGGGCATGGTAGTGCTACTCAGGAGGCTGAGTTAGGAGGATCTCTTGACCTGGGGAGGCAGAGTTTGCAGTGAGTGGAGGTGGAGACTGAACCACTGCACTTCAGGCCTGGGCAACAAAGCAAGACTGTTTCAACAACAACAACAAAAATCAAAAGTGGGTGATGTCATACGCATTTGCCACATCGGCCAAATTTTCATTTAACTTTGCCTAATTACCTGAAAACTGTCTTTTTAGAGTTTGCCTGAATTAGAACTTTTATTTATATGTTTTGGCTTCTTCCCTCAGCCCCTGATTTTTTGTTTGTTTTTGAAGACCTCCCATCTTTCTACTCTGACTGCCCTTTTGTCACAGTTCTTCCTCTTATCTCTGCTGGCATTAAAGTGGCTAAAGTCATTTTGGAGGTCCAACTAAGAGGAGTCTATAATGTGGACACAGTAAGCTTAGGATTAGTGACATACATCTTAGTGGTTTGCAATAATTACCAAGTACAGTTAGGCTACTGCTAGCCAGTCAGTGTAGGTACAGCTTCCTTGAGAACATCTCGCTGTGCTGACTCATCTGCATCTTGAAATAAAAGTACAACATCAGATTTTATTGTGATATAGATGTGCCTTATGGTGCCCACCTCTGGACTTATGTAGGCAGGAGAGAAGATGCAAAGAAAGATGTGGAATAGCTGAGGGTTGAAACTATGTGGACTACACCCAGAATCAGGAGAGGCAGTTAAATCTCTGATGCTTGTGTGTTGGGGGTTGGGAGGGTGATGTGTAGCCGTATAGTCTTCTATCAGAAACCCAATGTTAAAATAAAGAATTAGTTGTTGTTTTCATACTAGGTGGAATTCTTTTTCAAGATAATCATTTATAACGCTATGTAAAGTCGAATTCCTTCATATTTTTGTTTGTAGGAATCTATTTTGTTTCCTAGCGCATGGTCAGTTTAAACTGCCGTAGGTGAAGGAAGCTCTTGATATTTCCCTTTAAACTCTTCCATAGGTCTCAGTCACTGAAAATTTCCTGAAATCACGGTGTGTACAACTGATTATGCCTTTAAATGTTATTATCCCTGTTATCTACATCTCTCTCATCAAGCACTCTCCATCCTCCCTGTCTACACCAGCCTTTTTCAATATGTATTCAATTTCCTTTTCTAAGCACTGGTCCTAGAACCGGATCATTTAAAGGTTTCATCGAGTTGGAACTCAAAAGTCAGAGTGATTCCACATTAACATTTAAGTAGGAACCTGACAGTGATAACTCAAATCTTATAGATTTGGTACCAGGCTTTCCATGGGTCATACATTGCTCTCCAAACCTCTGGTGAGTCAGTGCAGAACAGCAAAGGCAGTGAGTGTGCCTTGCTTTGCCTTTACGGTGTACAGATGGAATGTTTATAAATCCTGTCCTCTTCTGAACATCATGAAAGAGCAGTTTCCAGAAAAGAAAACATACAATTCATTTTGTAAAGTGAATAATTCTTCTTTAAATCACCTAACCACCCACCCATTTTTCTTGCCTGTATATTTCAAAGCTCTGCATTTCATCTCCCGCTGCCTTCCCAGAAGCCACATTTCCAATCTTATCAGTTCTTTTTTCAGCAACTATAATTCCTTTTTGTCTTTTCTCTTTCTTTCCAATTGAAATTTCTTCTTATAAATCTCTTGAAGGTGGTGCACTTATTCCGCTTCTATTGCTACTTTCTTTGGCCATAGTATCAGTCTCTTCCCCGAAATTCTGAAATGATCATCTTAGCTAGTTTTCTTCAGTCACCTTTTCCCCTTCCTACTTCTCCACCTTACTATTCCCCCAAATGCAGTCCAAGCAATTGTTACAAATACAGATTGACCTGAAGCTCCTGTTTAAAGGACTTTTCATTTAGAGTAAAGGTAAAATCCCAGATCTTACCAGTTCATCTCAAGCCATCCTTCCTCTCATTCTCTGAACTCCCTGATGCTGGATCTTTTCTATTCCCTGAAGGAACTCTCCCCTCCACTTAATTTGCCTAACTGCCTCCCTCTCATACATCAATGCTTAGTTTAATTGTTCTGTGTTCAAAGTCGCCTTAAATGATGAACCAGATTGGGTTAGCTACTCCATTATTTCATAAACCTTTACAAATTTTTTCCTAACAACTTCAATTTCTACATTTATGTTATACTATTGATGTTAAATAATAAATTATGAAATTAGTTGCATAATCTCTACCACCATAGCTAACATAAAAGCTAAAAGGAAGCAGGCATTTATCTATTTAATATTAAAGCCCAATGCTTTACAGTTCCTTGCACACAGTAAGAGTTTAGTAAGTCTTTGTTGATTTAAAAAGAAAATGAATGAATTGTATTATTCTAGAATTGAAGGCTTTTAATGATATCCTTCTCAAAATTCTCTTGTATCTTGACTTTTAGGGAACTACATTTTCCTGATTTTGCTTCCACATGTTTATTTCTCTTTCTCTTCACTTCTTTAAAATATTTCTTTTCCTCATTTATACCTTCCAACTGAGAACATTTTTTAAAGATTAGCGCTTGCTCCTCCTCATCACATTCAATTTATCCCCTATTGGAGAATCCCTCCATTTTCAATGTCTTGCCCATCATAGGGGTTCTTTGGAAAAATAATTGTACTAGTCTATGGCTCTACCACTCATTTAATGCTTGAATCTTCTTCACAGCATCCAAACGAGTGGCCATTAAGATACCTTTAGATTGGAACCCCCCACCTTTGAAGCAACCAAACACAATTTCAGGCAGTCAAGAAGTTTTTAATAGTGCTACATTTTATCTCATTGTAGTATTTATATCTGTATCTTCTTAATATCTGAATATAATTCTCATGATCCCTGAGGTTTTTGTTCTTTAAACCAATCCTCACATGCTATGATTTTACATTTTCAAACTACCTCATTAATTGGGTTTTGAATAGAAGTAGTTTTGTCTCTTTTCCTTCTAAAATAGAGGGACCATTATGGAATGTAATATTCCAGTTCTGATCTGCAACCTATAATTGCACTACCAATTTCATTCATCACAGTCAAGAAAACATCACTAATGACTATCTCAAATGATAATGTGTTCTTTTATTGTGCACTCAATTGGTCACATTTTTATTAAGAACTCTGTCAGTTCTTCCATATACATACTGAATTGTCATAAACGCAATAGGTTCTAAGCCTAATACATTCTGTTTCAAGGATGTTTCATCGTAGTTTCATTCTTAACCTCACGTAATGCGATCACAGATATGGCTACTCTGTAAAATTTCATCACCATTGAATATAGTAAAATATTACAAGTACATACAATGAATTGTTTTGCTCTTTCATTAGTTCTGTGACCCATTCTTATTCCTGGCCTTTCTCTACCCTTTGATAGAGATTTCCTCCTCATTTATTTTATACTCACGAAATATTTCACATTATACTATCGTACAGACATTTCAATATAGCATTTCTATTCTTTTGCTGTAAATTTCACCAAGCATTTCCAAGTTATATACATAAACCAGCAACATACAGTAACCACCACAGAACAACATTTGCTGCAGCCTTTCAGGAAGATCATAAAATAACTTGAAGAAATGATGTAGACATAAATAAAATTATAAGACACATTAAGCAAGTACTCAAAACTGTGGTCTAATCTCTGTGAAACTACAGCTATGCAAAATTACTTAAGAATATAGAGCCTGGAGCCATACCTGCCAAGATTAAATAGCAGCTCAGGATGTTCTCATCCAGTATTTGCATATAGATTACAAGAGTTATTTATTAAATTATTTTATTGTGTGTCCCAGAGTATTCAGGTATTACTTCAGCATCTAGGACACTGCCAGGCATATGCAGAATATGCAGCATTATTGAATTAATAAGTCAAGGAATGAGAAAAATCATGGTTTTTTTCATAAAGGCTTCTTAAAGAAAATAGGTCTTTCTTGTTCGCTATTCCTTCAGTTATTTTTCATATTGACAAACTCTCTTGACAGGGTATGTATTATAGATGTTATATAAAGAAACATCAAATATCTAATTTTATGATATCAAATATCCTGTGTAGAACAAAATAATTCTTATGTTTTTAAAAATGCCTTTCCAAATTTTACTCAACTAAACCAATTCTACTTTCAGTATCATCAAGTGACCCCACAGTTCCTTTTGCTTTTAATTCTTTTGGCAATTGAGATTTCAATCAGCCCTACTTTACAAATCAAACTGTAGCTTTATTCTACATTCTTAATGCTAAAAGTGTACCATAGGGAAATGAATAAAGATGTTATATAGTAGAAGTGAATATTATTTAGCTGGCTGTTTATGAGTACATCTGATGTACAGACTAAGTAAATCCTAAACCCTGAAGCACCATGATAAAAATGGAAATTCTTGGAGAAAAAAGTTTGTTTTTCTATACTTCCATCCAAAATCTGTTTCCAGACACAGTATTTTATAATCTATTCTTTTAACATCTCTAAATTTTCACTTTTATAGGTAAAATATTACCCACTTTTTTCCCGAAAATTTTGCAGGCTTTACACATATTAAAGTACTTAAAAAAATAAAAGACTACCTTGAGGTTTTAAAAATAATCATTGTGATATTATCACTTCCCACAGGTAACAGTATTAAAATATATGGTATATTATTCTTAAATTAACATAGATATTAATTTTCAGTATATCCATTATTTTAACATGCCAGGCACCAGGGGCTATAATTTATCTATCGTATCTTGTGAATACAAATATTTTAAATCCTTTCAAATAATTACCAACATAATTAGTGTAACCATAAGATTTTCTGTTCAAACTTAACAATAATTACGCTAGAAGACTATAAACTTGTAAACTTGGTCTGTTCTAGACAAAATAGAGTAATTGATCTGTAAATATGTTTGGATTAAAATATTCATACCCCAGATAGGTGCGATATTTTAGATTGTTACCAAACAGGCTTCATCGTAAATCAACAAATCTCAGGGTCACATGGAACATTAGGGGTCATCTTGGCCAGCTTCCCATTAGGATATTTGAATATACTCAATAGCATTTTCTGAAGTCCAAATTTAAATGCTGCCAGTGATAAGGAACTCTGTCTTTTCATACATTGGATTACTGGACAACTCTAATTGTTTGCAATGGTTATTTTTTCCTTAAATCCGCTTTATTTGAACACTTACCTATTTGTCATAGATTTCCCTTCAGAATTTAATGAAACAAGATAAATTAATTTTTTACACAATACGCTTTCGAATACATAAAAGGTAGCTGTCGTGTCTGTACTGAGCCCTTTCTCTTCCCGGAAAAGAAATATGCAGGTTTAAATTCTTTCCATTAGCGCCTCACCCTGACTATTCTCCAACGGATGTTTCTGATAGAAATGTTCTACATTTCTATCCAAATATAGTATGCATATCACATGAATATTATTATATTCCCCAATTTTGGCTGAGAACCAATAGCCTTGCTTTGGTCTTTGACAGTCATAATGCATTGGGGATTCTGTGTTCAGTTACAGTGGGATGACACCTTGAGGCATATTTAAGGGATATCACAATTTTATTTAATCCAATATTATACTGATATTGACTGCAACATGTATATGTATATGTGCTTCTTGGTGCCTTTTCTTTAATCCAAATCTCTTTACTCCATATTTTTGAAGAACATCTGTTAGGTTATTGAATGTTCACAGTTTAAAATATATTTTAAATGTTTTACCTCAGTATGTTGAAAATAAATATACATATAGAATAGCCCATGCAAAGAGAAATCAATTTAAGCCTAATGTTCTCTGAAACATAATGTCACAGTGATAGTATGGGAAAGAGAATTAATCACTTGGTTAATTAGGTGTTTCACTTATAGAAATGAGCAACAGTATATTTCCACTTACGAGAGAATAATATATGAATTATGATCCCTAGCACGCGCTATGAAAACATGTAAAACAGTATGTTTTTAAAGTTATGTTTAAATTATTCCAGTGACTTGGATTGGAGTACCACCACCCAAAGAACTGATTTCAAATGAGTTTGATAGTGCAGCAAATTTAGTGTGTGTGAGATGAGTCCAGATGCAAATGTGCAGCTACAGCAGCTGTGGATTCTGTGCAGACACATTGCTGCTCGAGCTTTAAAATAATCAAACTCCTAGCCTTGTGCTCATAAATTAATTATGTCTGGAATTCTTATTGAAGGCAAAGAGCTTCAAACAAAACAAGAGAAAACGGAATTGTTCTACAACATGCTCTCTTCTTCACTAGAAAATAGGTCGAATACCAATTCAGGGAATTCTGAGGATATTTAGATCATGAGAAAAATATAAAGAAATTAATAACGGTTCGATGAAGCTCACTTAATAAAATATATTAGATCATTCTGAGTTCTCAGCTCTGAAAGACAGAGATCACTAAAAGATCATATTCCATCCTTCGGAATTTACCTATCAGTGAAATGAAGGACTATTTCCATGGAACACAAATGGGCTCCGTACATTGTTGAATACCAGGGTGAAAACCATGGGAATTTAGGCAGGGGGGTAGTTTGTTAGAAAAGCTTTATGATACTGGTGGGACAAGTCAGAGAGGACTGGGGTCAACAGTAATGAAAAAGAAGAATCACTAAGGGTATGCCACATAATTAGGGTCCTCACAGACAAAGATGATTACACTGAAAAACTTCTGGCCAAGGTGCTCTTGCCTAAGGAGAGGATCTCCCTGACTTTCTATTTAAAGCAGCAATGAGCTGCAGGCAAAACACAAGATCCAAATATTGCCAGGGAAGAAAAGCTTCTGCCTTTCATAACCCTCTGTCTTCATATAAGAAAGAATACGTCTGGCAACCTTATGGGTTTGAAATCTGTTTACAGCACTCTGTGAAAGGTTTTCGCTAGCTCTGTGTTAACACATGGCGGTGGTGGGGGTGTTATTGTGTCTTTGATCCCAATTTATCTTTTAGCATATCTATCAGAGTCGTGAATTATTTTCCTACTAATTCTTCTTTTATCTCATACAATGAATCATTTGACCCTAATCTGTTGGCCAAATGTTTGTCATATTTACATTAAATTGCAAAATCTTTGACAGATGAGGTCTTTTAAATTATGAATTAATAATAATAATGACAGCAACTCTGGTGGCAGTAATTTCTATTTATCTCATTTAATCTTCACAACATCACTATACCTTCCCAGAGTCATACAGACTAAAGTCAAGAAAAGTGAAACAACTTGTTCAAAATACAGAGCTAATAACTGACAGAGATGGAATATTACAAGAAGCTGAATGATTCGGAAGGCTGGGCTTCTGTGCTCTATGATCTCATTTAATGCTGCAATATGCTTTTATGTGTATATTTATTCCTTATGTCTGATTTACAAAATGTTCAATTCTTCCTATTTGTTTTCACCACGCATGCAAATATAAAATACTTATTCGATTAGCAACTGGGATGATTAAACTTTCTTTGCCAAGTATATCATAAAAATAAATCTAATATAATAAATATAAGCTTTTTTCCCCAGCTTTCTTCTCATTTCATAACTCAGGTAGGAAAAAAAATCCTCAAATTTTATATCCTTGAAAAGGGGTTAACATTTAGGGCTTACAAAAAAGACTATATATTTTTATTTTCTACTGAATTCATAATTCCTTGGATATTTCCACCTCTAATGCTTATACGCCATGGAACTAAGAGGTCACTGACCAGCTTAAAGTTCAAAGTAGTGTTTCTAAATATCGGTAGGAACACATAAGAGTCTGGAAAGACACTTTTTTGTTTGTTTAGATATTTTAAAGAGTTTCTGAAAATGTTTAACTCCCTTAATATTTCAAGAGTCCAATCTGGTGACTAAATCACAGAGTTTAACTTTAGGCCAGTGTGAAGAAGAGTGATTAGAGAAAATGTCAGTGTTCCTGCCACGAGCTCCAACCTTTATCACCATTGCTCTTTTTTGAGACTGCAGCTTGACAGAGAAGGGCTTGGCAATATCTATATAAATATAGGAAGTAAAAATTAATTGAAATAACTGACTTTTTTAGGGCACACTGTGAGGAGGCTACATATCCTTGGAGACTGAGATTGTGGATATGCACCATGAAATTTGACAAGCAGTGAAATGGAAATTGTTGTGAGAGACACCTTGATAGACAGGCTTGAGGTAGGAATCCTGACTCACTGTGCCATGTGACCAGCAAATAGGTTGTCCACAAGTTCCCATGAACTCTAGTGAAATGATGAGCTAATAGAAACAGTAGACTAGAAGAGGCCTGACATGGAGCGTTACCATGTAGTGACACTATATTTAACATTTTGAGCGTCTGGATGGTACTCACTTCTGAATTTTTAGACCTGACCAGAAAGCCCTGGAGGAGGGCTCTTTGATATCATCTGAGAAAGGATCACAAAAAGGAGAAAAAAATATAAAAGTATTCGTTATTCATGACACAGTTTCAAAAATAGCTTTATAAATTATCGACTCAAGCAACTTTATCAGTTTGGACTCAATTTGCTGTTGTTTTCTCAGTTTTCTCCAGAAACAAATGAATTGGAGGAACTTACTATAATCCTTTTAATTTTTACAATCTCTATTCTTAAGCTTCCTTCAGCATAGATAGATCTACCATATCTCCTTGATCAACTCAGCCCTCCAGTTTCCCAATCTCTTCATTCCTTTTCCTCTCTCCTTATACCTCCAATGATCCTTCCCTTCTCCCACTAGTACCCAATGTTTTGCTTTTATTTTACTGCAGAGATAGAAGGAATCAGAAGAGAAGTCTGTACTTTGTTTGCCTTCTAATTGATGTCATCGGTTGCATGCTTGCCTCCCCATCCCAAAATCTACTCCGCAAATTGACAATCAGACTGATGGTTCGAATATATAAATCAGATCATGTCACTTTGTAAGTACCTTCTCACTGCATTTCAGATACAATCCAAATCTCTTTTCAAAGTTGACAAGGTCATATAAGATTTTGCCTCAGAGGACCTATATAAGCTACTCTTACGTCTCTCTACCATATCCCATTACATCCTAGGGACTCTTGTTTTTTTAAATTTCCCTAAATATGTTAGCTTATTTCTATGCCAGGGACATTAAATTTATTCTTCCTTTCATCTGGATTATTTTTCCTATTGATGGGACATGTAATTCATGTCACTATTTTAGAGAATACTTCCCTGACACGTATCTAAAATAGCCCTGGCCCACATCACTATTTCCTAAACCCTGTTTTATTTTCTTTTTAGCACCTATTACTATTTTACTTACATGTTGCTAGCATTTAGAACAGTCCCAGGAACTCAAGAAGTTTTTTAAAGAATTTAAGTTTTTAAAAATATTTTAATAAAGGCATAAATCAATGCATCTTTTATAAAACAATTTATATATTACGTGACAATTATCTCATTAAAGTAAAAGTTTAAAATTACGTAAATAACATTATTGAAGACCTTCAATAAATATAATTTGTCAGCGTTAGTATTTTCAACTGACTTAGTTGGACAGAGAGTGAACCAGGTGAGTTTTTATTTTTTTAATAAAGCAGCATCAGACATGGCTTTGATCTGCATGTGTTCAATTAGGTTTTCCCTATGCTGTAGCCACAAAATTTAGCATGCTCCAATCACCCATTTTGTAATTATTTCCTCTTGTTCACATTTAGTTAGAACAATACTAACCTGTTCCCAGTAATAGCAAACTATTCCAAATTGGCTGATCCGTAATATTATTGTATTTCTTCTGCACCAGGATTGTTTACAGGAATAAGAGAAATCACAAAGGGATAAGTTTCACGTTACCATTGACCTAGCCAATCACAATGGCTACTTTCAGATTCCCATTTGAGCAAGGGAGAAAACTCTTCTCAAAGATATTCAGAGAGCAAACCACTTGGGTCTCTATTGGTTTCAGATCAACCTACTGAATTCTGGTATACCATCTTCCTGAAGAAGTCAGGGTTGATGAAATAATATGATGAAAGTAATAAGAAGAGAGGCATCACATAATGTTCAAAGCTGGAAAGGTCTGCTGTAAGGTCACAAAAACTCAGGTGAAATTCCAGTTGGGCCTCCTTTGTTCTATTTACTGCAATGTTGGAAATTGAACTTGGCAGTTAGGAGCACTTTTGCCTTCTGAAGGATTATGGTTTGAATCTATTCTTCCAACCAAAAAATAGACAATATCTTCATTGCACATAATTCAAGTCTGAAAATAGTTTTGATGCCAAACAATTGTTTTTGAAAAACCCTGTGTTTCAAATAACTGCAATTTAACTGTGCATTCAGTGCTCAGCAACTGCAAATTGTAGATCTTTCTCTTTTACTTTAAATGTCATTATTCAGCCCAATTTTATTCACATTCACTGCAGCTTTAACAGTCTACGTGATTCCTGTTCATGGATTAATGAGAGCCTTTTGTTTTCTCAAGAGAATGTTATGCTGGCTTTCTAAAGCTGCTTTTAAAAGCCAAAGGAAATAACATCTTTCAAATGCATACATGAATCCCATCATTCATAATGGTAATTTCAAAATTGAATACTAGATATGATCTAATTTCAGCCTAGCATGTATGCAGTTAATGCTGGCCAGTGATCTTTCTGGGAATCCTGAGGTGTGGCATTAATTATGTATATTGCTTACACCTGTGAAAAATCAGCCTGCCCTTCTGGAGCTAATAAGAAAATTAAATGTTAAAGTCCGACTAAACTGAGAGGCCTTTTCAGTTATGCCTGCCATCTTTTGGCTAAGAGTGTTCCATATTCAGTCTTGCTCATTTTCATGCAGATTACCATGTATTTTATGAGCTGGATTAAAACAGAATGATTTTTTGAAATCCTACAGCTGCCAGTCTATATAGCATATTCAGGAGGAGAAGGAGGAAACTGCTGTCCTCTTATCTATGGAAAATATGACCAAATCTATTGCAATGCTATCGAGAACTAGGTGATATCATTCCCCAGCCACACAGGAGTAGTAGGTACTTGGAGGAAAGGAAGGAAGATTCTCATGACCTTTTTTCATGTTTCCTATAAGGCTTTTTATTTTTCTTATTGGTATTTGTTTGGGGAAGAATATTTATTTTCTTTGAGAAGCAGACAAGTATAGAAGTTAAGAGTTTAGTATCCTAATGTAGATATCTTGTGTTCATATCCCACCTGCTGCTTACTAGCTATGCAAACTTGGGAAATTCACTTGATTTCTCTGGATCTTAGGAGGCTTGTCTGTAAGATAAGGTTGGTATGAACATAGATTAATAAATATCTAGACAGCAAGAAATAAGCTCTAATATGTGTTAGCCATTATTTTTATACAAGTTTCACTTAGAGATTGACTCAAGTGAAGCTAATTTGTATAAGTCAGTCATCATTTGTGGTTTATCATCTCCCCCACTACAACACTTTCTTCTTCCAAACAATTTATCTATTATCTCTACAAATGAAAAAAAAAAAAATCAGACCTTGCATTATCGTTGCTTCTATGAAAAAAATATTGGTGGTCACCTGTGGAAGGGATATGAAGATTTACAGTGGTAGTCAAAAGCAACTTTTTTCTTATCTGTATGGTTCATTTTAACATACATTTCTTATATAATTAAGATTACTTGTAAAAAGCATTTGTATATAAGCCTCAGTTTTTACTCTGCCTGTCTTCAAAGTAACTTGAGGTGGCTTCTTAAATAACGACACTGACAAAAAATCCTTGTAGAAACAAAATCTGCCTTAAAGAAATGTAGAGATAGTAATAGTTGAGTTTCTCAGCAGCATTCCAAAAATAGAAACAACTCTAGTTTTGTGTATATACATTTTTTGTAAAATAACACGTAAAGTTCATTAACTATTTTCCTGGCATAGTTTTCAAGAGAGAACAGATAGACTTTATACTTTCAACATAATCTTTAAAAATGCAGGTATATTAAACCAAGGAATACTGTTTTTAGTGATCCTCTATAAAACTAATCAATTGAATGTAATTTACAGATGCTTATAATGATATATGCAAAATTACAGCAATTTATGAAAAGAATACCTTAGTATTTTTTACATGAGGAAATTGAGGCATAAAGAATTTAACTAAGTTGCCCAAGATCAGTTAGCAACTGTTGGAGCTGTGACAATAAAACGGACCACAACAATTAGAACGGAGGCTATGTATTCAGACTCTGCTATATGAAGGGGGTCAGCTACCATCACTTGTATTTGGAAGAGATTCAAATTCAGGCAGGAGAGTGGGAAAGACGACTTTAGAGTGAAAAAACAGGTAAGGCTTCAGGTGTGCTCTGATTGAAGGTTTTGGCATGGGAAAGCTGGAGGTATGCTAACCTGAAGCAAGACGTTCTTATGTGATTGGTTTGGGAAGCATATTTTGCTTTGTCTGATTGGTCCTGAGTTGGAAGCTAGGGCCAAGAAGAAGGAAGCTGGCATTCATTGGACAACTATTAACCAACCGAACGAATTGTTTTATCAGTTACTACAGAGGTTTTGGTTCAGATTCTTGGACTGGTTGCTGCAGAATACATGCTTTGGTTTTCCAAGTTGTTTACTGCAAAGGTTGTGAATCAGAGTTTAATTCCCATATATGGTCAGGCTATAAGAGTCTTCAAGAGCCAAAAACAAAACCCAAGTTTTATGACCCTCAATTAGCCACATTCTTAAATCAGTTGTAAGCTTTGTCCTAGTGAATACAATTAAATAGTCTATTCCTTGTTTATTGATGTTATCTGTTAGTTCTAAAAGAAGCGTCTCAAAACAGCATCAACATTAACTTAGAGCTTGTTAGAAATGCACATTATTGGTCCTGTCTCAGACCTCCTGAATCAGAGAGTGGTTTTGACGCACACTATACTTTTAAAACCACAGATGTAGGTATTGAATTATTAATGAGACAAGATGACTTGCCTTTACACAAATTACATTTGGGCTTAAGTTACATAAAAAATATGTAGGAACAAAAACATCAGTATTGCATAACTGTTTTTTAACATGATAGCACCTCATACTCTTAACTAAAAGTTTTTCCCACCCTTTTTGAAATTATTCAATATTAGTGGGTGATAAAAACAAAAATGGAAACTACATCTGCCACTGAAGTATCCGTTAGTAAAGAGAGTGAACAGCCTGGGCAAAGTGGCTCATGCTGTAATCCCAGCACTTTGGGAGACCGAGGTGGCCAGATCATTTGAGGTCAGGATTTCGAGACCAGCCTGACCAACATGGTGAAACCCATCTCTACCAAAAATACAAAAAAATAAGCCGTGCATGGTGGTGCACACCTGTAGTCCCAGCTACTCACGGGGCTGAGGCAGGAGAATCTCTTCAACTCAGGAGGCAGAGGTTGCAGTGAGCCAAAATCATGCCACTGCACTCTAGCCTGGGCAACAGAGGGAGACTCCACCTCAAAAAAAAAAAAAAAAAAAAAAAAAAAAGAAAAGAAAAGAAAAGAAAAGAAAGAAAGAAAGAAAGTGAGTGAAGATTTAGATTTTATAGGAAAACTTATATCAAAAACTAAATCTTAAGAGATTAACCCAAAGAGTACTTTTACTTGACATACCCAAAGAAAAATAAGTATGATTGATCAAAATAGCAATTTTATATTAGTCTTTATGCCCTGGATTTTACATGATTCAAATGATTTTGACAAGAACCTTATACTTTGATAATATGTCATTGTTCCTAACAGAGAAACTTGTTTGTCTAATGTTTCACCCTCAGTCCAGATGAAGATGATGCAATTAATCTGAAGAGTTTTAGTAATCTATTTCCTCCAACATATCCCTCCATTTATTCCAAGTTGTTGCCCTTTGATTTTTTTTTTTTTTTCTTTTTTTTCAGGTGGAGTCTTGCTGTTGCCCAGCCTGGAGTGCAATGGTGCGATCTCCACTCACTGCAACTTCTGCCTCCCCAGTTCAAGTGATTCTCCACCCTCAGCCTCCTCAGTAGCTGGGACTACAGGAGCCTGCCACCATGGCCAGCTAATTTTTGTATTTTTAATAGAGACAGCATTTCGCCATGTTGGCCAAGCTGGTCTTGAATTCCTGGCCTCAACTGATCCACCCACCTTGGCCTCCCAAAGTGCTGGGATTATGGGCGTGAGCCACAGCACCCAGCCTGACCCTTGACTATTTATAGTGCTTCACCAATTTTTCACTGTTCATCTGCAATGACCCCCGAATCTCAAAATTCCATTGAGATAAATGAATCAAAGTAGAATAGAATCTGCCAATTTGGCCTTTCTGAACAACTCACACAAACCATCATTACTGCAGCAGATTTAAATGGAACTAGTAACTCTTGAAGCCAGTTTGACATGGAAACTGCAAAAGATCTGAAACCCTTTATGTATAATATCAAATGTTTAATCAGTGTTTCTATTTTAGGGACATAACAAGTTTTGTAATGTATTGTGAACATGATACATATTAAAATTTGTATAATCCTTGTTAATAAAAAATACTGCAAGAAAAGTTAGGGATTTTTCCTTTCAAGTGAATGGGACAAATGGATCTATGTGGAATATGTCTTTTAGCATATTACTAGCTTTAAATATGCTGAGAGTTTTCATTTCATTAATTCAAGAAAGAAGATGACAACCATTGAAATTTGTAGTACTTTTGATTCAACAATTGATTTAAGTGGAATGAATGCTAAATCTTCATGATTGAGATCATATTTAATTAGTTGTCAATAAATTTGAACGATAGGATTATATAATTAAATTACATGAGTTGTACAACCAGAAATAACCACTACACATCTACACTTTAAAAAAAAAAATCAAACTCTGTGGCAATATCCATACAGGATTTTGTGATTTCTGAGGCCAAAATAGATCACTACAATTTAATATTTAATGGTTAAATTTGAAAAAAAAAAAAAAACTCACCTCCTAATAAATTTTAATGACTTGAGGTAAATTTTAAGTTTCTTCTCCCAAATTTTGCCAGAATTTAAGGGGATTTGCAGAAATTTTCAAAACAAAAGAAAAAATTTTCAGATGACCTATAGGTTAGTTTCAACAAGCCTATAATCAATTTCTTTAGACAAAAACTATATCCTATAACAAGAATTTTGCCCATGGCTGTCAAATCAGGAAAAGTCTCTTTCCACGTAAATTCTACTTTAACTCACCTAATGTTAATTCCTTAGGTACATTGTTGAAATTAAATTTCAGGAGAAATTGATCACTTATAAGATATACAAAAACAATGACCCTTAAATGCTGGCAGCATATGAAAATAATCTCAGAACATTCTAAAAATAATGATATATTTGATGGTCTTCATAGCCAGATACTGAATTAAGTGTTCTGGATAGTGTTCTTAATTTTGTTTTGTAAAACCTCACAAGTAATTTTAATATGTAGCCAGGATCAAGAATTACTATTCTGCTATAGTGGTTCCCAGATTTTAGCATGCATCAGCATCACTTAGAAGTCTTGTGTGTGTGTGTGTCTTCATAAACAGATTCCTGGGCTCCACTCCCCACAGTTCCTGGTTCTGTAAGTCTGGATAGGCTGGAAAATTGCATGTCTACGATGATGGTGAAGGTGTCGATACAAGAATCACAATTTGAGAACCATAGATAAAGTACATAGATAGGGACACCAACATAAACTAGGGTATCGCCAAGGATTTAAAGGGTAAAAACTTCTGTAATTCGGGGGTCAACAAACTCACCTGTTTTTGTATTAAGATTTTATTGAAACATAGTTATATCCATTCGTTTCCTACTGTCTGTTTTTGCTCCTGTAAACACAGAGTTGAGTATTTGCATAGAGACCATATGTATCATAAGATTGAAGTATTTACTATATGGACATTAAAAAAAAGTTTGCTAATCACTGCTCTAAACCATTGTAAATGGTAACATAAACCAAATAGCATATACCAAAAAACAACAATCATTATGAAACATGAGAAAACAAAACCATTAATTATTAAGATAATACCATATGACTAAGCAACAGCCAACTCTTCACTTGGCTTTTTTTTTTTTTTTTTTTTTTTTTTTTTTGAGACAGAGTCTATGTCACCCAGGCTAGAGTGCAGTGGCATGATCTTGGTTCATTGCAACCTCTGCTTCCTGGGTTCAAGCTATTCTCCTGTCTCAGCCTGCCAAGTATCTGGGATTACAGGCATACACCACCAGGCCTGGCTAATTTATGTATTTTTAGTAAAGACAGGATTTTGCTGTGTTGGTCAGGCTGGTCTCGAACTCCTGACCTCAGGTGATCCCCCCTGCCTCGGCCTCTCAAAGTACTGGAATTACAGGCAGGAGCCACTGCACCCAGCCCACTTGGCCAACTGCTAACAGATATCTCAAAGACAGCTGATACTTAATATGTCCCATACCAAACCTGCAGTCTTCCTCCCATCAAACTTAGACCCAATATTTCTACAAATGGCACCAGCATCCAGTTAGTTATGCAATGCAGAATTCAAAGAATCATCCTTGTCACCTTGTTATCTCCCACCGTCTAGTTCCAATCCAATAAATGCAGTGAGTTTTTAGCTGCCGCTACTTTCTTCATCTGTATAATCCATATAATCAATAGAAGCATCCATTACCTCAATTCTGGATCGCAAAAATAGCTGCCTACCTAAACTTTCTGTATTTACTCTGGCTGCTCTCCAATCCTTTCTCTGTTCTTCAATCAGTGTGAGCTTCTTTCAACACAAATTCAAAATCTGAATCCTTTGTGTAAAATCCAGTAGTGGCTTTCCATGACTCGAAAGTCATGGAAAAGCAATGTGGTTGGACCCTCCTTACCTCTCCAGTCTTCCATACTCTGCTCTCTTGACATGCTGATCGATTTCCAATTCCTTTTACTCACCTACTTTCTTTTACTCAAGTTCTCTGTACATGTGTTCCCTTAGCTTGGAATATCCCTCCTTATCCCCTTCATCTAACTTTCTTCTACCTAATCTTTAAATGTGAACTGTAGTCTCACTTTCTCAGAGAAGCTTTTTCTGATCTTGGTGACTTCTATAAGTCTGAGACATATATGAATTTGTATTTACCTTTAGCTCTTGCCATAACTGCACTTTTAGATTTGTTCAAATAATTATTTGATATATCTGTCTCCCCCGTAAGACTGTAATCTCAATGAGAAAACGAGCTGTATGTTTTATGTTACCTCCTAGAATTGTACTATATTACTTTGCAAGTGCCTGATACATAATATATGCTGACAAGTCACTTTTGAATGAGTCCATAATTTTTTAAAATGCCCAAAAAATTATGCCAAAATATATAAAAATTGATCTCCCCAATTAAAAGTCACAGAATCAACCAGAATTGAAAATAAATGCAAGGGAATAAATTGTTGGGGGAAGAAATAGCAAATACATGTGCTATAAATGTGTAAATGCAGTCATGAAAAATTATACTCCCAAGATTTTCTGACACACAAGAAAATACTTGTCAGGTTAAGTGAACACTGCAGACAGTAAAATATCTGTAAAAACTGTAAAATTAAAATAAATATGACTGAAAGGAAGTAAAATAAAACATTAAAAGAAACTACATTTGGTCTGATATACAGTACACATGGATGAAACTTGAGGATGTTATATTTTAGCAAGTGGTCACAAAAAGACAAATGCAGTATTATTCCACTTATACAAGGCTACTGAATTACTCAGAGATAGAAAGCAGAATGGAGTTGCCAGGGGTTGGGGGAGAGGTGAGTTTTTGTTTAATATGTAGAGAGTTTCAGTTTCACAGGAAGAAAAGGGATCTGAGGGTAGCTGTGCAACACATACTTAACTGAATCATAGACCACTTAAAAATGGTCAAGATGGTCAATTCTTTATCATGTGTAATTCATTACAGTTTAAAAAATAAATTGCATTTGGATGATGGAATTACTACTTTATTAATTTTTAAACATAAAATCAGTTCAGTTTCCATTTTTTAATGTAAGAAAAAAATAGCTCCGTTAAAATGTTTTGAAAAGAACAAAGAGGGCGAGACAGGGACCACATCTGAGATATCTGTGTATCCTTTAGTTGTTAGATGAGGCTTTAAAAATTGTAGGAGTGAAATATGTGTTTGATGAGTAAAAAGAAATATACATAGGTAATAAAGGTCTGACTATTAAGTGATTGGGAATGCAAGTAAAATTCTCTCTAGACCTGTCCCTAAGGTTGTCATTTAAAGTCTCTAATTGTAATGATCAAGTACTCTGACCAGGTGTTTTCTTACTATTTAAATAGTTATCCCTCCAGAAACGGCCTACAGGGAAATAATATTCTCTGTATTTCCTCCAAATGAAGCTTTGGAAAAGTACTGCCAGTTCTTCTGGATTTCGAATTTCCAAATATTACTGTGACAACCAAAGAATATGTTTCAAACATAAATTTCACAATGAAGTCAAGCTGATCCTCAATAACTGTGGGATGATACACACATTTCCAGAAGATATGCATGTTACTTTATATCTGACACCTTTTAAAATTGCCAGGAGGATCAGACCACTGTCAAAACCAAGTTATAAATGCATTGTCCTATAACCCAACTGAATAACCGGTATTTAAATTTGTCTCTAACACATTTCTTGGCTGCAAGAATATA
The DNA here is from genome assembly GCF_001698545.2 of Rhinopithecus bieti. Taxonomy (NCBI): domain Eukaryota; kingdom Metazoa; phylum Chordata; class Mammalia; order Primates; family Cercopithecidae; genus Rhinopithecus; species Rhinopithecus bieti. Next base: position 2,445,310 of record NW_016807406.1, on the reverse strand, counting down.
CTCATTGTATTGCAAGATTACATACAGAAGAAATGGAGGCAGTTTATTTATCAGAAGTCAGAGTATTAACAAGAAATGTTTTAAGCCTGAAAGAAAAAAAAAGGCTTTAAATTATGGAATGATTCTCATTTCACTGAGGAAGATGTTTAAAAAATAAATATTATACACATTAAATATGTCCTATTACCTTGTACAGTATGAAGACTATGCAACTGAATTCACCAGAAATGGATAGTTACATCACCTTTTCTTGCATGGGAAGACACATGGGATTTCTACTAAGCTGACTTGAGGTAGAAGTCCTAGAAATTATTTTCTCTAGTGCAAGGACAAGGTAATACATTGTCCATTTCTAGCACTACCGTGAGGTCAGTATACCAAAGGATCAATTCATGAGCTACAAATACATTTAAAGGAGTCAGAATAATGAGTGATTTTGATTCATGACAGCAAGGCATCAAATGTATTTTGAATTGATTATTCAGGGTGAATTTTTACTAATGAACACAGTTTGCATGCCAAAAATTATTTAAAATTGATAGTTGCTGTGAAGATGGTGTTAAACTCTAGAAGCTTTATATTCAATTTAGACTGAAGCGACCCAGTGGAGACTCAATGAGGAAGACAGGCAGAAGGCAGTAGGCAAGTATCAGAACCATCTCAGGGGTTTTTTGCAGGACTACATTAGGAGTTCAAGTAATATAAAGATTTCTTCTTCCCAAGCTATTATAGCATTCTGGGTAGTTGGTAGGACTCAAAATATGGGTCCAAAATGTCTTAACCTCCCTTATATGGTTAAAGAATTAGAGAATCACCCTGATCTTAGACCCTGTTTTAATTCATTGAGCATTTATATTGTGCTAGGCGCTAGAGTTACTAAGATGATCTCTAGGAGATTACAGGCTGGTAGTAAAAGCAGATGTGATAAACTAATCACAATACTGAATTTCATGATTACAAAAAAGAGTGGGAAAAGACTGAACATCAAGAGAAAACTTTTGAATGCCTACTATGTTAGAATACAGATTCATTTTTGGTTTTGTTTTCAGATGTATTTTAGAGACAGTTCCATTTAAACAGAGATATTTATGATTTAAATATTTACATGTCTTTCTAAGTCCTGTTGGAAGTTTCTCAACTCTGCCCTACCACTGTTCTTTTGACTTAGAGTTGAAACAGATTTCCTTATTTCCTTCCCTTCTCTAGTCCTTACATTTAGTAACCGAGGACTTTATGGTTTTCACACATTCAACTCATTTTCTTCTATACCTACCATCACCTGTCAAAAAATATTTCTAAGGTGTTAAAAACACAGCTACAGCACACTTTATTCAGAGGGACTATCACAATAGGTATATATCCTGCTGCAGTCAAGTTTTGCAGTAGGGGAGAGAGGTTGGCCTCCACTACAAATGCAACAAGGAGAGGTGGGAATTTATAGCCAAGGAGTAAGGTGGGGATGTCTATGCAAAGAACATTACTAAGAGGAAACAGCAGGAGTAAGGGACGATTCTGGCTAAAATGACTTAACAGAATTCTTGGTGAAGGCAGGGCAGAGTGATCGGATATCACCTGGGTGATGGTGGAGGATGAGAAACTTAGTGGAAAATTGAGGGTAATTATATATCAAGGGTCGGTCTTCTGGCCTGACTTAATTCAACAGGACTTTTTCCAAAATTAGGCAATGCAAAGAAGAACAGAAGTATAGAAGTTAAAGGCTAGTTGGGAAGAAGATTCAGAAGAGCCTGACTAGTTTAATGAAGGAGAACGTCTATGATAGTCCTTCCTTTTGTTTGAACAAATGTAAAGTCCTTTCAACAATATAAATTCATTTCTTCTGTTCATTAAGAAGCAGCTAAATCATTTGTTGGGATTTGGTAGTTGTATTAGTCCATTTTCACACTGCTGATAAAGACATACCCAAGACTGGGCAAGGAGGAGCAAGTCACATCTTACATGGATGGTGGCAAGCAAGAAAGAGAGCTTGTGCAGGAAAACTCCCATTTTTAAAACCATCAAATCTCGTGAGACTTATTCAATATCACAAGAACAGCACGGGAAAGATCTGCCCCCATGATTCAACTACCTCCCCACCAGGTCCCTCCCAGAACATGTAGGAATTCAAGATGAGATTTGGGTGGGGACACAGCCAAACCATGTCAGTAGTAGAGGATATTTACTGGCTGGTGCAAGCAGTCAGGCATTAATGAAGAAGATTTCTATGAAAACAAAAGAAGAAAAATATTAATAGTTGTAAACCCAGTCTGAGTTCAGAGAGTAGCCAGTCAGTAAGATTTCTGGATGTTGGGCTCAAAGTTGGTAGTGGCAATCCAATAAAATTCCTGTTGCAGTTTTAATGTCTTTGGTGATGACATTGGGTACTTCTGTAACCTTTCTTAGTGGCTCACACAGCAGCAAGCATGTAGATTGTCCATACATGTTTTTTTAACTTGTGTGGTGATTTCTTTGAAGTTTATATCAAAACATCTAGCTTCAGTTCACTGAGCATGGGGAAAAGGGCAGTTTCAGTTCTCAGTGATGCCAAGTCAGGAAGGTGTGAGAAAAAAAAAAAGTGGAAACTCTCCATTGGTTTGGAGAGTCATAGCCAAATAATGGAAGAAACTAGAATTGATCCAGTCCAGTTTTCAGATAAACTCACAGTGTATGCTATAGTTTGTTGAAACACAACATTTCTCCCTACACTCACCCCGACACCTTTTGACTGTTGCTTACAAAATGAATCTGGTCTCATTAGATTTGGCTTGGTTATTTACATAAGTGTGGCAAGAATGGTAATTGACTACATAGGTCTTTTTGAATTTGTCTTCCTGGAACTTTTCATTGGAATCTCAGATTGGACTTTTATAAATCTCTCAAGACTAGGAAGCAAAGCCAAGAACTCACCACCAGATTTTGCTTGCAGTACATATAGATTTAGATGCAATTCTTTTTTCTTAAAGTCCTCAAAATATCTTGATGCTTCCGAGCCTGCCAGGAACCTTACTTACTCATCTGTAAAACTGGAAATCCTAAAAGCCAGATACCAGGCCAGTTTTTCCAGGAGGGCTTTTTAAGCATTGGCTCAGTAAAGTAGGCCTTAGTTCTTTAAAACTGAACGATTATATCATCCTCAAATATGATATTCTAGTCAAGTCCTTGGTTAAGGTTAATATAAAGCACACGGTATTTTTTAAAAAACACATTTTTTTCTCAGATTACTTGAATTAATGAAAAAATAATAACCTCATATTTAGAGCAGACCAATAACCCAAGAAAATGTTGCCATTTTGACAGAGATAAAACCAAATATAGTTTAACATAGCACACTTTTGATAGTGAGGCTCATTAAAATAAAATACATAAATAAGTATCTTCCAATCATTAGAAAGCTTGAATACATGAGATAATATCTTTTTTCTGCAAACTTTCTATACCCTTTCTTATATCCATTCAATTTTTTTTCTCCTACATTTTTCTCTTTCTGGAACACCAGTCATCTTACTTTAGAAGATAATTACTCTTTTATATTCCTTTAATAAAAAACACATCCTTCCTACTTTGTATATCTTTTCATATAAAAAAATTCCTACATTCCTTGCATACTTTTCATACAAGTTGTTTCCAATCGCCCTTATTATTTCTAGTTTTAATTACATATATTGATTGTAATTAACCATTAGCAACCATTCTTTTACTGAGAAAATAAAGAAATACACAATTATCTGTCATATACCAGGATTTTGATGAACAGACTTGTAAATTTTATTAATATACCATCTCATACTTCTTATAGTTATATGCTGTTTCCTCATAGTGCATTTCTCATGTTTATTAACAGACCTAAATATATTTAACTTCTGTATATTGTATAAAAACAAGACATCAAAACTATATAAACTTACATGTGTGATTAGTAATGAATGTTGTGGTAGTGTATCCTAATTAGAAATTATTAATGAATATGTATTACTTAATGTAATACTAAGCTTGATAGTTAGCAAGAAGATTTTGAAAATTGTTTTTGGGCAGATATACTGTAACACCAAACAGAGCCAGCCATAACCTCAAGTTACTTTCTGGTTAACTGTTTTCACAGCATATGCATGCTAGACAAAATAAAAGCAAAACAGAAAACTTAATAAGTTAAATACACGAGTTTCTTTGTTTTACTGTTTTGTTTGATATATATGAAGTACTGGATATCAAGTCACTCATTTCTCCTGTATGTGTAATCACACATTTGTTTTAGGTTGAATTTAAATTTTTACAATCTCAAACATCAAGTACATACAATATTACTTTATTAAACTAGTAAACCCAAACAGAATAAAAAATTATGCTTGTCTTACACTTTAAGCTCATAACTCAGAGGATAGAGCTGATTGTATTAAACTGACAATATTAAACTGATTTTATTTACTAAAGATTTACTCAAATCATGTAAACTTGAAAAGCATTGGGTAAGTCTCTATAGTTCTATGAATTTTAGGAGTATTTAATTTATACAAGTGTTCAATTATTTTTAAGCCAATTTAAGAATTTCTTTAAGGGATTCTGTAATTTGATAGTATCATCCAGAAAGAAAAAAAATACATGTACATATGTGTATATATGTATATGTACAAATCTCATATATAGGTACATTCATAGAGACATAAACAGTTATCTTATAGATTTTATTTGAAAATTTTAGTCATAAATCAGGCAACACAGTCAGACAAAACTTATTTCCACCTTATATTTCATCCAAATTGTGTTTCTGACAAAAATAAGACAAGTTGAATAAGAGCTAAAACTTTAAAAAAAAAAAATCAGTATTCGTAGAGAGAACTTTTAAGATTTTCTTTTGCCCCAATACGTAATCTTACAGAGGCTGTGGACCACATTTTAGAGTGACTGAGGAAACAGCTAGCCGCTACCCAGACGTCTCTAAAGCTTATTTGAGTTGATAAAATGTTCAGACTGTTTCCACTAAGCATTTCCCTCTTTCAATCTAAGGCTATTCCTTTTGGCAGATCCTTGAGGGGCTCCTTACACAGTAGAGAGGTTAAACTTCAAGTGTCTTTAGAAAACTAAAGGGCAAGGACAAAATTGGAAACATCCAGAAGGATGTTAAAGGATTCAAGAGAACTGAAGGAGAAACCCAAGGTGGTGAAAGAAAGAAGGAAGAGTAGAAGCAATGAGAAAGGAGAGGTCTTGGAGATGCTAGTTTGGGGAGATCTTAAGTTTTCCAAAGAGGTTAAAGACATTCCAAATTATCCTTAATAAGTTCAAGCCAACAAAAAGAACATGGACAGAGTTGGCAGGACATGTAGTGAGGAGGGATTCACGAAGGTGGTTTGAGTCGACTGAGAAGTTATCATGTGAGAAACAGGATTAAATAGAGGAACAGAAAGTCCTCACACATAGCAAGAAAAAAAAATCTTCTAACCCAAAATGTCAGGGAGCAATCCCCACTTGACACAAAGACCCAGGGAAAAAAAAAAAAAAAAAAGACTTGTAGCCCACAGAATCAGGGGATAAATTTCCACTCAAAAGAAAGAGCCATGAAGAAATAAACTTAGCTCATGGAGTTATGAAATAAATTCCCTCTCAAAACAGCCAGGAAGAAAGACTTCTTACTCAGGAATCAGGGAATTAGTCCTACTCAAAATAAGGAGCTAGAAATAACTCTCATCTCAGGAATTTTTTATTTAAATGGTCTAAAATTAAATTGTGGTCCTATTTGCACAACTCTGTGAATGTATTAAAAAACACTGAACTTTAAATTTGAAATGTAGAATTTTACGGTATGTAAAATATGTTTCAATAAATTTGTAAAAAAGAGTTATACACATTATGTGTAACAATTTGATAATCTTCTGTACAGAGCTTTTATGAGTGTGTAACAAATACACATGTCCAATTTGACATATATATTTTAGCACAAATTGTCACATTTATATTTCCTTCAATATGTGTAACTGCCTATATATATATATAGTGGTTATTTTGGTTCATATTTATACAAATATAATTTTATATGATATGTAAAATTTATAAGACAAATTAATGGACCCATGTGAACCTCAAAAACTAACCAAGTAAATTAGTCCATTCTTTCCTTATATAAAAGGATGACAACTTTATACCCGAAATTCACTGGAATTTTACATGCAATGAATTGTGAAGAATCAGCACATCAAAAGTAAATATGTCAAAATGTACAGTCATTCAAAAACAATACAAATTTAAAGCAGGATATTACTGTCTGCTTTCTCCTTTTCTGGAAAATGTATTTCCTTCCATTCTAAAAAAGGAAAAATAATGATTTATTTGTTCATTACGAATCATCTTTCCATTCTGACAGTTATTTTTAACCATTTTTAATAACATAATCTGTTCTAAAGAAGAAAACAATCTATTTTCTGATTGTTAAATGCTCTCATTGATTTGACCCACCATTTTTCATTCATCTGACTTGATTCTTCTAAAGATTTGAAGATGGGTCAGTGTGATTGGCCAATTATTCATTTGATACGAACATGATGCAGACTTTTGGTTGTGTCCATGTAACAGGATAAATGAACCTAAATTCAACATCGTAATTTTACCTTAAGTGGAAAGTATTCATTTTTAATTTAAACTCACTAGCTTATGGAATACATATAAGGTGAGTTTCCAGGGATAGGCCAGAAATCTATCTTTCTTCTGACATCCCAAAACTGGTCTCAGTACTTGTATGATCGTCTCACCTTCACTCTTTCCTCTCTAGTTTAACCAGAAATTTCACACAACAAGACCTCGGCAACATGGAGACTTTACTCGAGACCAAGTTTGGTTAAAAATAGATTTATTTATCTAGCCACTATTCTCAAATATTGGTATTATTCAAATTAGCTTATTAAAGGAGCTTATCAAAATTTATGTAATTTAACTTTTTATAGTTTAATAGGTTTTTTATATATGGAGGAAGTTGGTGTTTCCTGTTTAAGAGAACAATTAAGTAATGCATTTTATTGAAAAATAAAATATTTAGTACATTTTTACTGATACACCAATAAAGAGGCACAAATAATATGTGATAAACTTTACAAGTGAACACATAACCAGCACCCAGATCAAGATAGAAAACATTCCATGTACTTCCAAAAACCCTCTTGTGCCCCTCACAGCATTACTCATCTTTCAAGGATATGGACTGTTTTGACTTGTAAAGTTACAGATTAGGTGAATCTACCTCTGAATTTTATATAAATAGAATCATAAAAGTTGTCTGGCTTTTTTGTTCAAAATTATATTTATGAGATTAATCTATGTTGGTGTATAGTTATACTTTGTTATTTTCTATTTTATATTTTATTCCATTAGATACCACAATTTGTTTACCCATTCTTCTATTAATGGGCATTTAGGATATTATCAATCTTTTTGAAATGTGTAAATGAATTAAGATGGACATTTTAGGTCACAATAAAATATTAACATATTTGAACTCATCAATACTTTTAAATTAATTGTAATATATTGAGAAAAGTCACTGTTAGACAAGAATATATAGAAAAATTATAATATCAGGACTCTGTTTGCACAAGGCATTAACATTTTAACAGAGTAAAAAGAGATTGCTCTTTTTTATAAGTAGAAATCCAGTCACCCTTAATTTATACAGGATCCTTGGATTCTACTCATATCAATGTGTACTTCAAATTTCTGTTCTTTGCTTGAAGTACTTCTGTTACACATACCATGGTTGCATCAGCAGAAATTAAGCTAATAAATTAATATGTCTTCACTTTACCAGTGAAGAATGCTGTCATTTCATCAGATTGAGGCCAATGCGGGCTTAACATTGTATCAAAAATATGACAGTTTGGACTTGAATACTTCAAGTGAGCAGCTTATTTAACAGCCTTGAAAACTCCTAATTAATAAGATTAATTAAATCTTATTAATGCTTATAAGATTTAAAGTGATTTATAGTTAATATGAAAAATGCCTGAGATATTAAATTGTTGTAATACATAGATTTTGGGTCTTGTTCAGAGAGTCATTCAGAACATTGGATGTAGCTATAAAGTAATTCAATTTAAATTCAGGTTTCAAAATGCCAATTTTGTGTACAAGAAAAAAGAATTACCAAGCCAAATGAAACTACGTAATCAATATTTCTTGCTTGGATTGTTCATTGAAAGTATAGTTTGCTTAGTTATCTTAATAAGTGGAATGTAAATGTTCAATATACATACCCTGAATATAAAAGGTTGTGAAATTCAAGTGAAGGTAAATACTTTTGCACATGGAAATGACCATTAAGAATAGTTTATAGTTAAATGAAATATTTTGAGAAATAATATTTTGTTAACGAACAATTAATAAGGTTGGTCTGTATCTACCGTATCCTAACTAAATAGCAATGAAATACTAAGGGCAAAACAAATAGTGCTTAGGAAATTGCAGTTTGCTGCTAATTCTATCTAAGGAAATGTCCAACCCTTTCTTCAACAGTAGCCCTCCAGCAGCAACTTTAAATACATGATTAGATTACCCTCGCTGTGATCTCGGCTTGCAAATATCTAAATATCAGTAATACAATAATCATGGATTTAGAACTCCATCCAGTTGTTTTATTTGACCATAATAATGTACCCTGGAAGTTCATTGTGCACGGTGACTGAAAGCTGTGCAAAGAAGTACAGTCAAACCTGTGTTTGTTGGAATGTAATGTGGAGGGAATCAGCTGGTGTTAGGAAAAGTAGAGCTCAAATCGAAATCACAATAATGGTGCTGATGGCTGCCCACAGCTGAACTGAATTGGTATTTATTTAGAAACATTATAGCCTGAGACTTAGCATTTGCTCATCAGTTTCTAATTGCCATAATTCCTTCTTGTTTGTTCTTAATACACCTTTGTCTTATGTTTGAGGTCTATAGTCAAAAGGATTACACCCTGATGATTTCGAAGTTTTCAAATATAAATAGTAACTTTTATAAATAGTATCTTTTGTGTATGACAATTTTCCTAACCAATTAACCTAGTTTGTGGATTACGGAACTCCAGATTGAGAATTGGAAGGTTATCCATAAAGTACTTTTTTATGTATTTATGTGTGTGTGTGTGCGGGTTTACTTTTTTTTTTTTAATTTAAAAACTGCTATTACTACAGTAAAGAACTCAATCGGGGTTGGGAATTATGAATAACTTTGTTATTTTAATTTGGTGATATAATGTCCTCTCTCAATGAAGAAAACTTTTTTATTAAATTAGCTGAAGATATATAAACATTCAATAGTTGTAAGAAAAAGGCCAGCATCAAAACTACTGAAATATAACTAAATCACATACAATCTACATTTTTTTCTAGAGCTTCACATTCTTCCTACTCCTCTTCAGGAAAAAAAAGGTAACCTACAAAACATAGCAAATGAAATTCAAAACTATAATCATTTGAAATAAGTTTTATACTTTCAAATATCTGAAGAATTTAGCCAAGTAACTTTCAAAGTAACACTACAAATAATCTTCTATTTACTTTTAATGTCCTTATTGATTTACCAAGTCTTCTATATATTAACAGATTTTGCTTATGGAAAATTTTCATATTTCTAATTGTGAAAAGTATTTTCAAAAAATGTTCACATTTCAACCTCCAAAATAAACAAAACCTATACCACACAGTATATTTCTCAAAATTTTGCAATGGATCATTTTGCTACAAATATTTTCAACAGAACCCAAATCAATCTTGCATGAGTCAAAACTGTTATCTGATTTTTTTTAATTGTTTGATTTTACTAGTAGAGATGGACATTAGTCCTTGTTTTCACACTGCTATAAAGAGCTGACTGGGACTGGATAATTTATAAAGGAAAGAAGTTTAATTGACTCACAGTTCATCATGGCTGGGGAAGTCCTCAGGAAACTTACAATCACGGCAGAAGGAACTGCAGAGGACAGCGGGAGTGAAAAAAAGTGGGCAAGAAGAGGAGCTACCGAACACTTACAAAACCGTGAGATCTCGTGAGAACTTATTCACTGTGCCTGTGAAGAACAGGGGGGAAATTGCTGCCATGATTAAATTACCACCACCTGGTCTCTCCCTTGACACGTGGGGATGATGGGGATTACAGGGAATGCAATTCAAGATGAGACTTTTTGGATGAGGACACAGCCAAACTGTATCAGCTGGGGTCTGGCTATGTTGCTCAGGCTGGTCTGGAACTCCAGGGGTGAAGCAATCCTCTCACCTCAGCCTCCCGGGTCACTGGAATTATGGGCATGAACAACTTTGTTGTTAAAATCTATCATTATGAGGTCCCTATCAAGTTACACTTCAGTTTTCATTTTTATCTCTGTGACTCTCAGATGAAAATATACTATCCTCAAACCACCATCGCACATGTATACCTATGTAACAAACCTGCATGTTTTGCACATGTATCCCAGAACTTAAAGTAAAACAAACAAACAAAAAAAACACAAAAAAACTAAGGAAATCTGAACAACAACAACAAAATATATGTACACACACACTATCGTTATATGCCTTTCTATTTGCCCACAGAAATCTTTTTTATGTTTTCTATGGAGCACAGATTTCTCCTTTCAAAATTTTCAGAAAGTCCAATCAAACATTGAAATTTAGAAGGCAGCTGCTAATAATTTCTACTGATTTAAAGGGAAGCTGTTTACTACAGCTGTGGGATACTTCTCCCTTACTGTCATTTTCATCCTCATTGGTTTCAAACAAGAATACACATTTTGGTGTATTCTAAGCAGCTGGCTATTCTCGCTGCCTGAAATTCTTTCTACTCCACACCTCATATGACAATCCTCTTTTGCTTTTAGGTCCCTGCTCAAACTGCACCTCATTTGTGTGTTCAAGAAGCCATCTTGAACACACAAATTTGAACAGTCCTAGAAGTCACTTTCTGTCGTGCTACCCCATTCGATTCTTGATCATTATGTGAAATTGTCTCCATTCATTTACTTACATATTTACTTGTTTGACTCCTCATTGCATCCCTTCTAATTTCTCCTTCCACCCTTGCCACTTGCGTATACTGGAATATAATCTTCAAAGGAACAGCAATCTTGCTGTTTTTTTTCAACCACTTCATCACTGGTGTTAAGTATAATGCTTGACACTTCAAAGTTACTCAATAAATATTTTTAACTCTAAATAAATGAAATGAATAAAGTGGACAGTGACAGTAGATGAGGCTGAATAGGTAAGATAGGTCTGATCTAAGATCTTTGAAACAGTGCTAATGCCTTTAGAATATATTTTTAAAACAATCAGCTAAATTCAAAGGGTTTTATGCAAAGGGTGATCTAATCAGATTTTTATCATTTAACAATATGTATTTGCTTCTTAGAACAGCTTTTGTGAATGTATGGCACCATACATTTTCAGTCCTGTTTTATATTTGCCTCTTCTCTCTCTTAATTGTAAGATCCATAAATATAGGCATTTTGAGCTTAATGATTATATTTATCACAGTTTTCTTCCATAGAGTAAGGAGGATTAAATACTTCTTTGGACTATATTCTTAAGAATTTACCCACCCATTCAATACATATGTATTGAATAGCTATTTATGAAAATGAATACGCTGGATGAAATGGGAGATAAAGATATTAATAACTCTTATCCTCATCAGTATTTAAAGAGATAGATAAAATATAAAAACCCATTCAGAAATAAAGATTACAAGTGCTTAAAGATAGAACTGGTATAATATATATAAAATCAAAGGGTCACAAAAGTTCAGAAAAAGAGTCTACAAGATTATAAAATATTGTTTGCATTTTAGTCAAACGTCACCATTTTATGAAGCTATTCATTCTGAAAATTCTGAGTGCAAACTTGTAGAGATTTGCCTCAGTCACTCAAGGCATGTAGAGTAGACCATTAGTTCTGACCCGTATTTATATAGAATACGCCTCTAGTGGATATACAATTTAGAAAAAAAAGTAGATCTCTGTCCTATTACATACTCCAGTTACTAATATCATACCTTGGAAAGATGATTTCCATGACCTCTCAATCAGGAAAGAGATTTGGGTTCTCAGAAAACTAAGTGTCAATATGATGGTTGAGTTGAGATCCAGAAGGCATCCTTTCTTAGTATTTTCTGAGCCAGCATCATTATGATTAGAAAATGGAAATGATCCTAATGGAAATGACTACAAAGAATTAAATTATAAGAACATTGTAAATGTGTTTCTCTCAATTATAATCTCATTTACACGGTACCAAGCGTAGACGTCTTGCACTTTTGCCATCTGAGCCTTCACAAATTGCTGCTTTTTAAGGGGCAAAGGTCTTTTAAAATAAGTATTGAATTTCTGTCTACAGGAAAATTAAAATATGACAGCAGAAAAGGAGCACTATACCCATAATACTATGTTAATTGCAACATCTTACTGTTTTAATGAATGCACTAAACTCATTTATTCTTAGAGTAATAAGAATTGTGTTTTATTTTTGTTGTTAATCCAAATCTTGCCTGATCATCAGTCTGGAAGCATTCTTGCATTTCTTTTCAAAGGACAGAGGTCTCTCAATAAATAACTCATTTGAAATGGACAAATAGTCACCTCAACTTAATCATGGTTATTTTATGTTTTTTTTACCAAGAAAGACTTTATAAGAACATTCAGTAACAGTTGACACATCACTCTAATAATTATATTGCCTTACCAGAAACTAACAAATTATAGTGTATGTGTCTTTTATCTAGGAAAGCATGTTGGATTGGCTGGCATGACCTGTTCAAAGAAGCAGTTCTTTGGACAATTCAGTTATTGGTTTTCCAAGACTGACACTTCCTTAGCAGTTTGTATTCTCAGATTCTGTATGTTATTTTTCAATTCGGGATATATTTTATGTTCCTTGGCACATTGTCATTTTTCTAGTTTCTCTAATATCATATCAGATTTCTTCAAAAGCCCTAAGTAGACTACAACATTAACAGGGAGAAGAGTTGAGTAACAAAAGCTATATATATATATACACATACACACACACACACACACACATACATACACACATACACACACACACATATACACACATATATATATAGCTATATATATGAGAATATTGGTATGTCATCCTCACACACACACCTATATGACACATTCTTTTGTCTTGTATGTACGAATTTAGTTCCTCGTGGTGCAATTTCCAAAGTGACTTTTAAATCATTGTAAAATCATCATTGTATTTTTAGATATAGGATGTTGTGATTTGCATACACCAAATTACCTTTTTAAATTTTTGAGACCTATTCTTAGCAACAAAAGGCAAATCTAACAGTCTAGAATTAGACCTAGCCAAGATAATTTATTATAAATATAAAAGAAACCTAGCTGAGTTAATTTTATTTAACTATTTTATTTTTATTTGTTTTAATTAGTGGTCTTTATTAATTAGATAAGTTATAGATTTACAGATAAACTTGGGAGATCGTACAAAGAGTTCCCATACACTGTCCAATCTCCTCCCCCCTTACCCCCTGCACACACAGTTTCCCCTATTGATAACCTCTTGCTTTAGTGGGGTACCTTTGTTACAACTGATGAACTAATATTGATATATGATTATTAAGTAAAGTCTGTAGTTTATGTTAGAGTTCATTCTTCGTGTACAGTTCTGTTGGTCTTTACAAATTCATAATATCATGTAACCACCTTTAATGTATCAGGCAGAAGAATTTCACCACCCTAAAAGTTCTCTACTTTAATTCCTTTTCCCTACCCTACTCCCGCTTCCCCTGAATCCTTGGCAAGAACTAATTTGTTTATTGCCTCTATAGATTTATGACATGTAATTGGAATCATACATCATACAGTATGTAGCCTTTTCAGATTGGTTTCATTCACTTATAAATACACATTTAGGTTTCCTCCATGTCTTTTCATGACATGATAACTCATTTCTTTATAGCACCTTATTATATTACATTGTGTGGATGTAGCACAACTTTTTTTACCCATTTATCTATTAAGAGATATCCTGTTGCTTCCAGATTTTGGTAATTATCAATAAATCTAGTATAAACATTTGCATGTGAGTTTTTATGTGGACAAACATTTTCATTTCATTTGGGTAAACATATAGCAGTGTGATTACAGTACAGGATTATGCAGTAAGATTATGTTTAACTTTGTACAAAACTGCCAAACTGTCTTGCAATGTGGCTATAGCATTTCGCATTCCCTTAATGACATATGATGTTAACACGTTTTTCGTATGCTTATTTTCCATCTGCATATCTTGTTTGGTGAAGTGTTTCTACAGTTATTTTGCCCATTTTAAAAAGAGGGTTGTTTGTTTTTTATTGTCACATTTTAATAATGAATATATATAAACATATATAACCATTTTACATTTTGGATATATCTTTTGTAAATATACATTGCATATTCATTGCATATTTTGATATCAAGTTCTTTAATCAAATATGAGTTTTGCAAATATTTTCTACCAGTCTGTGACTTGTCATTTTATTCTCTTAACAGTGTTTTTCTCAGAGCAGAAGTTTATAAGTTTAAGGTAGTCCAATATAACATTTTTTTTCCATGGATCATGCTTTGGGTTTTGTATCTAAAAATTTAAGACTAAACCTAAGGTCAACTAGATTTTCTCCTAAGTTTTCTTCTAAACGTTTTAGTTTTGTGTTTTAGGTCTGTGATTTATTGTGAGTTAATTTTTGTAAGGATAATATAAGGTCAATGTCAAGGTTCATTTTTTTTTCTTTTTTGCATGTGGATGTTCAACGGTTTTAGCACCTGATACAGTTTGACTGTGTCCCCACCCAAATCTCATCTTAAACTGTAACTCCCACAATTCCCATGTGTTGTGGGAGGTCCCTGGTGGAAGGTGATTGAATTATGGGAGCAGGTCTTTCCCGCACTATCTTGTGATATTCAGTGAGTCTCACAAGATCTAATGGTTTTTAAAATGAGAGTTTCCCTGCATAAGCTCTCTCTTTTTGCCTGCCACCATCTATTTAAGATGTGACTCGCTCCTCCTTGCCTTCTGCCATGAATATGAGGCCTCCCCAGCCATGTGGAACTGTGAGTCCAATTAAACCTCTTTCTTTGGTAAATTGCCCAGTTTGGGGTATGTCTTTATCAGCAGCATGAAAACAGACAAATACAGCACCATTTATTAAAAATAAAGCTGTCCTTTCTCCTTTAAACTTCCTTTGCACTTTGTTAAAGTTCATTTGACTGTATTTGTTTGGATCTATTTCTTGGTTTTTCTATTGTATTCCACAGACGTATTTGTTTATTCTTTCACCAGTATCATGCTTTTTTTGTTCCTGTAACTTTATAGCAAATCTTGAAGTTGAGCAGTCTCAGTTCTCTATATTGTTTTTCTTCAGTATTTTATTGGCTATTTTAGATATGTTGAATTTTCATGGAAACGTTAAAATCAGTTTGCCAATATCCACAGAATAACTTGCTGAGATTTTGACTAGGATTGAGTTGAATCTACAGATCAAGTTAAGAAGAACTGACATTCTAAAATAACAATATAGAGTATTCCTATACATGAACATGTATTATCTCTGCATTTATTCAGATCTTCTTTGATTTCTTTCATCAGGGTTTTTTAGTTTTCCTCACATAGACTGTGTATATCTACTAAGACTTACACTTAAGTATTTGATATTTCTGTTTCTAATGTAATGGTATTATGTTTTTAATTACAAATTCCATTTGTTCATTGCCTATGTGAAAACAATTAATTTATGTATAGTAACCTTTTATCTTGAAACTTCACTATATTTATCAGTTCCAAGTTATTTTTGTAGATTATTTGAGATTTTCTATTTAGACCACGATATCATCTGAAAGCAAACACAATTTTATTTATTTTTTCCCAAGGTGTATATGTTTTATTTTCTTTCCACATCTTTTTTTTTTTTTTTTTTTTTTTTTGGG
>NW_016807406.1:2412100-2429094 GCF_001698545.2 Rhinopithecus bieti | reverse complement strand
CCAAGGTTTTTTTTTTTTTTTTTTTTTCCTCTTTTTTTTTTTTTTTTTTTTTTGGGGGGGGGACTGTAAGTACAATGTTGAATAAGAGAGTTAAGAGGGGACACCCTTGCATTGTCACTAATTTGGGGGAAAGCATTTAGTTTCTCACCATTAAGTACTATGTTAGCTATAGGTTTTTGGCAGATGTTCTTTATCACGTTGAAGAAGCTCCTCTTTACTACTACTTTGCTGAGTGTGTTTATTAGAAATGGATATTAAATTATGCCAGATACTTTTTCTTCATTTATTGTTATAATTATATAACTTCTCTTCTTTAGCCTGTTGGCATAATGGGCTACATTAGTGATTTTCAAATATTGGACCAGATTCAAATACCTGGGATAAATCCCACTTTATTGATACACATAATTCTTTTTAAACATTCTTAGATTTGATTTGAAGATATTTTCTTGAGGATAATTACATCAATGTTTTTGAGAGATATTGGTCTTTAGTTTTCCTTGCATGTAACAATGTCTATATCTGGTTCTGGCATTAGGATAATGCTGGCCTCACAGATCAAATTTCCTGTCTTCCAACATATGCATTCAATACTATAAATTTTTTTCTAAAGATGGCTTTTCTGCATCCCTAATTTTGTTGTATTTTATTTTATTGAGTTCAAAATATTTTTAATTTCTCTTGAAACTTCTGCTTGATCTATGTGTTATTTTGAAGTGTGCTGTGTATCTCTAAATATTTTGAGATTTCCCAGCTATATTTATGTTATTAAATTCTATTAGGTTGGTGCAAAAGCAATTGCGGTTTTTGCCATTAAAAGTGATGGCACATGTAAATGAGAAATTGTTGTTAGGCACATATACTTGAGGCACATAAATGCTGTTAGGCACAAATACATGAGAAATTGCTATATCTTCTTACAGAATTTATCTCTTTATCGTAATATAAACAATTCTCTTTATCCATGCCAGTTTTCTTTGTTTTGATGTAACTATTTCAGCTTTCCTTTATTAGTGTTAATGTGGCATATTTTCCTCCATCCCTTTACTTTTCTTTTGTTTTTTTTTTAGACAGAGTCTTGCTCTGTTGCCGTCAAACTGGAGTGCAGTGGTGTCATTTTGGCTCACTGCAACCTCTGCGTCCTGAGTCCAAGAGATTCTCCTGCCTCAGCCTCCGAGTAACTGGGATTACAGGTGCATGCGGCTGCCCCTGACTCATTTTGCATTTTTAGTAGGGATAGGGTTTCACCATGTTGGCCAGGCTGGTCTTGAACTACTGACCTCAGGTAATCCTCCTGCTTCGGCCTCCCAAAGTGCTGGGATTACAGGTGTGAGCCACTGCGTCCAACCTCCATCCCTTTACTTTTAATCTGTGTCTTTATATTTTAAATGGGTTTCTTGTAGACGATATATGGCTGGGACTTTTTTGTTTTAATTTCTTTTCTCAGTCTGTGTTTCTAATTGGTGTGTGTTAATCATTCATATTTAATATAATTATTGAGATAGGTAGATTATTATCTACTATATTTGTAACTGTTTTTCATTCCATGCATTTTTTCTTTTTTCTTTTTTCTTTTTTTTAAATCTTCTCTTTTTCTGCCTTCTCTGGTTTAAACACCTCATATGATTTCGTTTTTTACCCTTTGTAGGGTATCTGTTATACTTCTTTTTACATTTTCTTTAATACTTGCCCTAGTGTTTGCAATATACATTTATACCTAAATACTTTTAACTAACACTCTATCACTTCCTAGGTAATAGAGGCACCTTATAACAAAGTACTCCCAATTTCTCTCTTTCATCTTTTAAAATACTACTTATAGATATTTCACTTATTCACACCTATGATCACCCAATAAATTGTTACTATTAATACTTTAAGCAGTTTTCTATTAAATCAACTAGAAATCAGAAAAACAATAGGTTTTCTTTTAACTCTCATTTGTTTATTCTCTAATACTCTTACTTTGTTTACATAGTACAAGTTTTTAAATTACATAGTCTTTCTTCTCTTGAAAAAGTTCTTTTGGCATTTCTTGCAAGTCATGTTTATAGATGACAAAATTCCTTAGGTTGGTTTGTTTGTTGGTTGGTTGGCTTTTCTTTTTCTTCTTCACTGTTTTCCTACTTGCATGATTTTTGAAAAAATAATCCTATCTAAATATTAGCCTTTCTACTCTATAGTAAGGTTATGTTTATTCTTCCACTTCTTTCAAGTTTTTCTCTTTGTTGCTTTCTACATTTTGAATATGATATGCCTATGTGTAGTCTTTTTGTTATTTATCATGCTTAATTTTCTATTAGTTTCCTGGATCTGTGGTTTGGTATCTGTCATTAATTTTTTGAAAATGTTCAGCTATTACTCAAAATACTCCTTCTGCTCATTTTGCTCTTTTCATGGATATTCTGGGATTCTTTTCATTTTGTTTTCTTTATGCATTTCACTTTGAGATGCTTTTATTGACATATGTTCAAGTTCATTGATTTTTCTTTAGCTGTGTCTAGTCTACTTGTGAGCCCATCATACGCATTCTCCATTTTTGTCACTCAATTTCATTATTTCTAGCATTTTCTTTTGATTATGTTTTAGAATTTCTATCTCCTTGCTTACATTAACCATCTATTCTGGCATTTTTTTCTGCTTTCTTAAATTAGCACTTAGCATTTTAACCATCCTGATGTTAAATTCCCTGTCTGATATTCACAAATTCTGTGAGATATGAGTTTGCTTCGGACGTTTGCTTTGTCTTTTCATATTGTGTGTTTTTTTTTTCCTGACCCTTTACAATGTTTTTTAATTTTTTGTTGTTGTTGAAAAAGGGAAATGATGTATTGGGTAATAGGAACTCAAATAACAAGACCTTTAGTGTGTGGTTTTATTATTAACTAGTAGCATTTAGGTTGCACTTAATGTTTGCTGTAGCTATAGATGACAGAAGCTACAATTTCTAATGTCCTTGTTTTGTCTTGCTTTCTTTGAATTTTCTAGAAACTACTTCTTTAACAGAGTCTGTATATTCAGGTCTCTTAATTATATTTCACTGTTATCATACATTAGCTCTGTTGAGATGGTGATGTGGTATTATAAAAAGCATTCTATAATATTGTGATTAAATCTCTACATTTTTAATAAGCCAGAGTCCCTATTCTGTGACCTTCAGAAGCGTTTCTTAGCCTTTTCTCTCTGCCCTATATTAGACAGGAAGGACAAAGGGGTCTAGACACATCCAATTGCTCTTCTCTTATGTTAGTCAGGTGCATTAGTCTGTTCTCACACTAATGATAAAGACATACCCAAGACTGGGCAATTTACAAAACAAAGAGGTTTAATGGACTTACAGTTCCAGATGGCTGGGGGGGACTCAAAATCCTATTGGAAGGTAAGGAGGAGAAAGTCACGTCTTCCATGGATGACAGCAGGCAAAAAGAGAGAACTTGTGCAGGGGACTCCCAATATAAAACCATCAGATCTCGTGATACTTATTCATTATCATGAGAACAGCACAGGAAGGAATTGCACCATGATTCAATTACCTCCCACAGGGTGCCTCCCACAACATGTGGGAATTCAAGATGAGATTTGGGTGGGGATATAGCCAAACCATATCATTCCACAAATGGCCTTGACCAAATCTCATGCCCTCACATTTCAAAGCCAATCATGCCTTTCCAACAGTCCCCCAAAGTCTTAACTCATTTCAGCATTAACTCAAAAGTTTACAATCCAAAGTCTCATCTGAGACAACACAAATCTCTTCCACCTATAAGCCTATAAAATCAAAAGCAAGTCAGTTACTTCCTAGATACAGTGGAGGTACAGGCATTGGGTAAATACAGCTGTTCCAAATGGGAGACATTGGCCAAAACAAAGGGGCTACAGGCCCCACACAAGTCTGAAATCCAGCAGGGCAGTCAAATATTAATGCTCCACAAAGATTTCCTTTGATTCCATGTCTCACATCCAGGTCAGGCTGATGCAAGAGGTGGGTTCCCATGGTTTTGGGCAGCTCCAACCCTGTGACTTTGCAGGGTACAGCCTCCCTCCAAGCTGCCTTCACAGGCTGGCATTGAGTGTCTGTGGCTTTTCCAGGCACGTGGTGCAAGATGTTAGTGAATCTACAATTCTGGTGTCTGAAGGATGGTGGTCTCACAGCTCCACTAGGTGGTGACCCAACAGGGACTCTTTGCGGGGGCTCCAATCCCACATTTTTCTTTGGCACTGTTCTAGCAGATGTTCTCCATGAGGGCCCTGCCCTATAGCAAATTTCTGCTTGGACACTCAGGGCTTTCCATATATCTGAAATACAGGTGGAAGTTCCCAAACCCCAATTGTTGACTTCTGTGCACTGGCAGGCCCAACACCACATGAAAGCTGCAAAGACTTAGGGCTTGTACCCTCTGAAGCCACGGCCTAAGCTCTATGTTGGCCCCTTTCAGCCACAGCTGGAGCAGCTGGGATGCAGGGCACCAAGTCCCTTGACTGCATACAGCACGGCGACCCTTGGCCTGGCCCATGAAACCACTTTTACCTCCTAGGTCTCAGGGCCTATGTTGAGAGGGGCTGCCATGAACACCTCTGATACGTCATGGAGACTTTTTTACCCATTTTCTTAGGGATTAACATTTGGCTCCTCAGTACTTATGCAAATTTCTGCAGCTGGCTTGAATTTCTCCTCAGTAAATAGGATTTCCTTTTCCACCACATGGTCAGGCTACAGTTTCCAAACTTTCATGCTCTGTTTCCCTTATAAAACTGAATGCCTTTAACAACACCCAAGCCACCTCTTAAATGCATTGCTCCTTAGAACTTTCTCCCACCGGATACCCTAAATCATTTCTCTCAAGTTCAAAGTTTCACAAATCTCTAGGGCAGGGGCAAAATGCTGCCAGTCTTTTTGCCAAAATTAACAAGAGTCACCTTGCTCTAATTCCAAACAATTTTCTCATCTCCATCTGAGAACACCTCTACCTGGATTTCATTGTCCATATCATAATCAGCATTTTGGTCAAATCCATTCAACAAGTCTTTAGGGAATTCCAAACTCTCCCACATTTTCCTGTCTTCTTCTGAGCCTGCAAACAGTTGCAACCTCTTTCAGTTGCCCATTTCCAAGGTTGCTTCCACATTTCTGAGTATTCTTTCAGCAGCGCCCCACTCATAGTACCAATTTACTGTATTAGTCTGTTTTCACACTGCTGATAAAGACATACCAGAGATTGGGCAATTTACAAAACAAAGAGGTTTAATGGACTTACAGTTCCATATTATGGCAGAAGGCAAGGAGGAGCAAGTCATGTCTTACATCCATGGTAGCAGGCAAAGAGAGAGAACTTGTGCAGGGGAACTCCTCTTTATAAAGCCATCAGGTCTTATGAGACTTACTCATCACCACAAAACTGGCATGGGAAAGACCTGCCCCCATGATTCAATTACCCACCACGGGATCCCTCCCACATCACACAGGAATTCAAGATGAGATTTAGGTGAGGACACAGCCAAACCATGTCACCAGGGTTACAGCAAAGTAGTGTCTCCTGGCAATAAGCCTTTGCCATAGAATGCTATGAGCATATTTCAAAATGGCAACTATTCCCATGGATATGTTTTAAAATGGTTACTTTCCGCTCTCCTTGTCCAAAACATGAGGGGATTTCTCTCTGATTTTCATTGTCAAAACTTGTAAGGCTACTGAAATTAAAACTCAGTAAAGTGTGGGTCCCTCCACTACATTTTAGCTATGAAGGCTACCTATAGTAACTCATCAGTTACCATTTTGGTGTTCCTACTATTTGATGACTCCAGTGACTTCTACTCTCAATAAGTTACGAGTCTCTGTATTCACCTATTTCTCCAGCTGTTGAGGTGATAATTTGCCCTGTGACCTCAACTCTGTAATCTATCTAAGAAGAGTTGTTGGTTTTCTGCTCAGCATTTTTTTTTTTTTTTTTTTTTTTTTGCTTTAATAATGGGAGTGATAACATCTAAGTATTTTATAAATTAAAGTGGAAACTATTTTACTTTAGTTTTTATATTTTTAAAATATCTCAGATATTAGTGTTTGCTTTGATTAGTGTACACATTTTTGTATATTCTTTGTACTGTCAAACAGAAGAGAAAAAAGACAATTTAATTCTCTTTTATTCTAAATGCTCTTTCTCCTTGCTATGAAAATCTGGTGTCATGCACATTTTAATGCTGAGAGCAGCAGTATGAAAAGGGGGTGATGGTGAGTCCTTTATCATTTCTTGAAAATATGAACTAGCAGATGGCATTTCCTCTGTTCTATATTTTATCATTCAGCAGAAAACAATTAAAAGCAAATGAGTTTTAACAAATCGTTGGCATGCTCATTTCTGTGACGGTTATTTTTACAAGAATCAAAGCTTGCTGTAATATATTTAAAATGCCATTTAATATTCATTTGGCATTCTAGTTGAGTCTGGTATTTTCCTTTTATAAATTTATTAAAATGGCCTCATATTGATCTTCAGTAATTTTAGAAATTTAACTAATATATAAAATACCACCCTTGGGTTTAATGCATACAGATTAAGATATATGGCTTTTAAATTGTCTTGGTCTAAGAAGTAGATTTACAGTGAAGCTAATGAAACTTAAACTTTATGGTGCCTCACTTGAAGGCCATCAGCTCTAGGAGAAACATAGTAATTTGTTCACCTGGTCACATGTTTTGGTAAAATTTATTAAATGACACATTTTAATCATATCCAGTTAGGACTAGTCTTATTCCACTTTCAATTCCTATCATTCTCCCTTGTTCCATTATTAGGTTCGGAAAAATCTGCTTACATGGTTTGCACTCACTGTGGCAAATATTTATGTAATTCCCAGCCATCCTGTTATAGCATTGGCTTCTATGGATTTTCCTGGATTTAATATAAATCCAGGTTTATATTTAGATTTAATATCATTCTATGGATTATATTAAAATAATATGCTGGCCAGAGTTTATCCTCTAGCACCAACGACTGGAAACATGTAGGAAGTAAAGAGAAAACAAAGTGCAAAATACACAGAGCCAGAAACAAATCTGTGAATATCTTCTAATTATCAGATGTACAAAATTGAAGGTTATAATAAATTGTCATTGCAAGTAGAAAAATGGAACTTCTTTCTTATCCTGACTATACTCAGAGTGTTCGTTATCTCTTGTTGTTTTCTGATATATTCAAAACTAATAGCATGAAACAATAGCACTTACTGTCTCACACAGACTTTGAGGTTCTGTTGTCCAGGGACTATTTACTTGTTTATTCTGGCTCTTGTCTCCGATGCTCTTCAGTCCAGGTTTGACTATAGCTGGAGGACCCACTTCCAAAATGGCTCACTCCCATAGCTGTTGGCAGGAGGCCTCAGGGTCTCACTACATAGGCCTCTCTTCAGGGCTGCCTACATGTCTTCATGGCTCAGCAGCTAGTTTATCCCAGAGAAAGTGGTCTGAGAGATAGCAAGAAGGAAGTTCCACTGTATTTTATAAAGTAGTTCCCAAAGTCTCACACTGCCACTTTCCATTTATTCTAATCATTAGAAGAGAGTTGCTAAATCTGTTTCACACTCAAGGGGAGGACAATGAGAGGAATTAAGCTCCATGTTTTGAAGGAGAGGAATATCAAATACTTTGCAGACATATTTTCAAACTACTACATTTGATGTTAAAGATTCTCTCTTTTTAATTGGATGAGTTTACTAAGGCTGTGATAACAAAATAGTACAAACTAGGTGCTTAAAACAATGGGCACTTACTCTCTCACAGTTCTGAAGCTAGATGTCCTAAATCAAGGTTTCAGCAGAGCCATGCACCGTCTGAAAGCTTCTGGGAAGACTCCTTCCTAATCTCTTCCTAGATTCAGTTAGCTACTGGCAATTCTTGGAATTTCTCGACTTGTATTTGGAACACTCCAATCTCTGCCTCTGCCTCTGTCTTTACTACATAGCTTTCTATTCTTTGTCTTTTCTATGTGCCTGTGTACAAATCTCTCCTTTTTTTACATGAAGACACTAGTCATTCAATTTAGGGCCCACTCTAATCTAGTATGACCTCATCATAACTTGATTACATCTATAGAGATCTCATTTCTAGATAGGCTCATAATCACTGCTACCTAGTATTAGAACTTGAATATAACTTTAAAATAATCTTATTCAACCTACTACAGGTTTCATGCATTATAGTATTGCCTCGAATTTCTTTTGTATGGCACAAAACTATATGTATCAGAAAAAGTATATACATGACTATAGCAGTTCATAAAAGAAAACTGATAGCCATTTCCCAATTGAATGACAATCCTAAAAGTTTACGTAATGTTACCATAATGTGTTGTGAATCTGAAAATAACTTTTCAAACTTAAGCATAGAAAAGCATATTAAAAAATTATTAAGCATAGAACAAAATTATTTGGGTCAACAATGTCAGAGGAAAAGTATCTTTCTATTATTTTTGTCAAGCAGAAATCAATATATTAAAATTAGCACATGAAAGCAAATATCATGCAGTCAAAATATTAGAAAAAAAGATTATAGAATTCTCTTAGTAGATAATTAGTACAAAATTTGTGTGTTGTGGGTTAACTTTATTTTTTGGTCTTGTGACATTATGGCAAAGATAACCTGTCAAAATTTGTAATCTACTATTAATATTGCATTTTTGGCCAGGTGCGGTGGCTCACAGCTATAATCTCAGCACTTTGGGAAGCTGAGGCAGGTGGATCACCTGAGGTCAGGAGTTCGAGACCAGCCTGGGCAACATGGTGAAACCCCATCTCTATTAAAAATACAAAAAAAAAAAATTAGTCAGGTATGGTGGCAGGCACCTATAATCCCAGCTAGGCAGTCTAATCACTGAGGGGCTGAGGCAGGAGAATCACTTGAACCCGGGAGGCAGAGGTTGCAGTGAGCCAAGATGGCGCCACTGCACTCTAACCTGGATGGCATGAGTGAAACTCCATCTCAAAAAAAAAAATTGATTTCTAAATAAACATGTATTTTATGTCTAATTTTGTACTCATTTTCTGTTTCTGTAATTTTTTCTTTTTGTGGGTACATAGTAGGTACATATATATTTATGGGGTACATCAGATTTTATGATACAGGCATGAAATGCATAATCATCACATCATGGAAAAAATGAGGTATCTATCCCCAAAGCATTTATCCTTTTTGTTGCAAATAATCCAATTATACTCTTTTAGTTAGTTTTAAGTGTACAACTAAATTATTATTGACTACAGTCACCTCATTGTGCTACCAAGTACCAGGCGCTATTCATTCTTTCTATTTTTTTGTACGCATTAACCATTCCTACCTCCCCAAACTCCCCCACTACCCTTCCCAGCCTTTAGTAAGCATCCTTCTACTCTCTATCTCCAAGAGTTCAATTGTTTTGATTTTTAGATCCCACGGATAAGTGAAAACATGTGATGTTTGTCGTTCTGTGCCTGACTCATTTCACTTAACATAATAACCTCCAGTTCCATCCATGTTGTTGCAAATGACAAGATCTCATTCTTTTTATGCCTGAATAGTATTCCATTATGTATAACTACCACATTTTCTGCATTCATTCATCTGTTGATAGAAACTTAGGTTGTTTACCAATCTTGGCTATTGTGAACAGAGCTGCAACAATATGGTAGTGTAGATATCTCTTGGATATACTGATCTAAACTGTCCTCCATAGTGGTTGCGCTAGTCTACATTCCCACCTCGAGTGTATAAGGGTTCCCTTTTCTCCACATACTTGCCAGCATTTTTTATTGCCTGCCTTTTAAATATTTTTTTTTACTATTTAAACCATTTTAACTGAGATGAGATAACTTTGATTCAAGTCTCTGATGATCAATGATGTTGAGCAGCTTTTCATATGCCTGCTTGCATTTGTATGTCTTCTATTGAGAAATCTCTATTTAAATCTTTTGCCCATTTTAAATTAAATTATTGGACTTTTGCCTAAAGATTTGTTGGTGCTCATTAAACGTGCTAGTTATCAATCCCTTGTCAGGTGGGTAGTTTGCAATTTTTTTTCCTTTCTGTAGGTTGTCCCTTCACTTTGTTGATCGCTTCCTTTGCTGTGCAGAAGGCTTTTTAACTTGATGTAATCCCATTTGTCCATTTTTTATTTGGCTGTCTATGCTAGTGGGATATTAATCAAGAAGTTTTTGTCCACATCAATGCCCTGCAAAGTTTCGCCAATGTTTTCTTGTAGTATTTTCATAGTCTGAGACCTTATATTTAAGTATTTAATCTGTTTTGATTTGATTTTTGTATATGGCAAGTGATAAGTGTCTAGTTTCATTTTTCTGCATAGATATCCAGTTTTGCCAGCACCATTTATTGAAGGCACTGTCTTTTCCCCAATGCATGTTCTTGACAGTTTTATTGAAAATGAGTTCACTGTAGGTGTGCGGGTTTGTTTCTAGGTTCTGATTCTGTTCCATTGGTCTCTGTGTCTGTTTCTATGCCAGAACCATGCTGTTTTGGTTACTATAGCTCTGTAGCATAAGTTGAAGTCTGGTGATGTGATTCCTCCAGGTTTGTTATTTTTGCTCAGAATAGCTTTGGCTATTCTGTCTCTTTTATGGTTCCAAATAAACTTTAACATAGTTTTTTCTATTTCTCTGAAGAATGTCATTGGTATTTTGATAGGGACTGCATTGAATCTATAGATTACTTTAGATAATGTGGTCATTTTAAAAATATTAATTCTTCTAATCCATGAATGTGGAATGTTTCCATTTTTTTGTCCTTTTAAATTACTTTCATCAGTGTTTTATAGTTTTCATTACAGAGATCATTCACTTCTTTAAGTTAATTTCTAGGTATTTAACTGTATTTGTAAATCTTGTAAATGGGATTACTTTTATGATTTTGATAGCAGCAGGAGACAGACAAAACTCCTAGGCATACAGGGACAGGTCCCGGGTGAAAACAGATCTTCAAGCCAAAGACAGCCTGAAATCTGAAAACTGAACTGCCAGTTCCATTTGATTCCATGACTGGAGTGAATACTTCCTTGTTGCCTTTTAGCCAATCAAATGATCTTTTTCTAGGCCCACCCATGGACCAATCACCATACAATCCACCATTCTGAGCCAATAAAAACCCCAGACTCAGCTTCATAGATGGCTACCTGCTTTCACCTCCACTCTTACACAGCGGGCTACCCACTTCAGGTCCCCTCCCATTGTTCAGAGCTTTTCTGTTGCTAATATAATATTATTCTCTGCCTTGCTCACCCTCCAGGGCCCACATACCTCTTTCCTCCTGGTTGTGGGACAAGAACCTGGAACCTGTTGAACAGCCGATTTGAAAAGAGCTGTGACACATGTTCCTGCTTGCTGAGCTATTGAGGATAGAAAGCTGCTTGGCACCACATGTCCCAGTTCACCAAGCTGCAGGGGCAGGACCAAATGAGATGTGACACTTCCTGAAGGCTCAGATCTCAGGACTCCCCCAACAAAAGCTGTAATACCCTTTGGGGCTCCACAGTTGCTGGCATCTCTGAGTTTTCAGGTGCTGCTGTGTCCCCCTTCTCCAGACGCTGGCACCCAAGGCGGTAGCCAGCCACAGCATGTCAGACCATTTGCAAGCTGATCCCAGAGCCAAGGCAGTTGTGGGTTCCAGACCTGTAGTGTGAGCAGAGCACAGCCTGCTGGGCTGAATGAGTGGAGCAAGCCCAACAGGCCCAAGCAAAATCTGGGCAGAGGTGCTAGTAGCCGTGGAGATTTCCACTTAGTGATGTGGCATCAAAAAAATCCTGCGTCAATTTCTTTTTCACATTGTTCACTGTTGTCATACAGAATTGCTACTGATTTTTATATGTTGATTTAATATGTTGCAACTTTACTGTATTTATCAGTTCTAATAGTTTCACTTTTTTTTCTGGAGTCTTTAGGTTTTTCTAGATATAAGGTCATATTATCTGCAAACAAGGATAATTTGACTTACTTATTTTCGATTTGAATGCCCTTTATTTTTTGCTCTTGTGTGATTCCTCTAGCAAGGACTTTCAGTACTATGTTGAATAATAGTGGTGAAAGCGGGTGTTCCAGATCTCAAAGGAAAGACTTTGTTTCCCCTCATTTAGTATGATGCTAGCAGTGAGTCTATCACATATGGCTTTTATTATGATTAGGTATGTTCCTTCTATACCCAGATTTTGACGGTTTTATCATGAAGAGATGTTGAATTTTATCAAATGCTTTTTCAGCATCAATTGAAATGATGTTATGGTTTTCTTCCTTCACTCTGTTGATATATCACAGTTACTGATTTGCATATGAACCATCCTTGCATCCCTGGGATAAATCCCACTTTATCACGATGAATGATCTTTTTAATGAATTGTCAAATATGGTTTGCTAGTATTTCATTGAGGTTTTGCATCAATATGCATCTGAGACAGTGGCCTATAGTTTTCTTTTTTAATGTGCAATGATGTGTGCTTTGGTATTAGGGTAATACTGGACTCAGAGAATGCATTGGAAATATTCTCTCCTCTTCTATTTTTCAGATTAGTTTGAGTACGTTGGTATCAGTTCTTCTTTAAATGTTTGGTAGAATTCAGCAGTGAAGATATCAGGTTTCAGGCTTTTCTTAACTGGGAGACTTTTTGTTATTACTTTGATCTCATTATTTGTTATTGGTCTGTTCAGCTTTTGTATTTCTTCCTGGTTCAATCTTGGTAGGTTGTACATGTTTACACTTTGGTTTATCAAACATTGTCTAGGAATTTGTCAATTTCTTCTAGATTTTCCAGTTTATTGGCATATTGTTGCTCTGAATTCATTATCTTAAAGCAGGTCTCTTCAGTTATGTAGATCTAGAGGGCCCAAATATCAATTGTTTCCTGCTTGGACATATTGCTTAATGAACTCTGTTTTGTAGAAAGTCTCTGTTTAAGAAAATGAAATATCCTTTGATTTATCAAACACTGTTAAAATTAGGTGAATAAGCTCATGAACCAATAATATAATACTCTGCATTACTATTTAGGGAGTTTTACACAATGACTTAAGAAGATGAATTAAGAGTCTGAAAAACTTTGACAACTGACCTGATTTTTTTCATTGTCGAATGTCATGATCTTGATAAGGTTTTCTTTCAGAGAAACATTTAACAAGCTAGCTAGTTTATAATTATAAAATTCTGAAAACTACAAACTTGTAAGGGTTACTTTAAAATATAACTATTTTAGAAATGATCTTTTAAAGTAATTGTCTATTGTGAACCTTAATAATTTTATACAGATTATCAATAAGTATAAAATTTTAAATACAGAGACACCTTCAATATTTTTCCAAAGAAATATGACAATTTACAGACAGATTTGGGTTTATAGTATTGTATAATGCCATACATATATACAATATAATACATATATACAATATTACATATATATATTGAGAGAGTGCATATTGTATAATACAGTATCATTAGATTTAAATCATGGGGTATATTCTAGGTGGATTGTCATTTTTATGCTGCTTATAATATTTGAATTTTTCAAATATGAATTGTTATTATTTAGCAAATGTCGTGGAGTTTTCTCTTTTTCCTGATGTATATAATATGGGTGGATTATATCAATGTTATCTGCAACTTATCTGCAAAGTGAAAAGAATGTATTGGGGCTTTTTCTTAAAGTTAGACTTAAGTTTTATTCCATCCAAATGCTACTTTAAACACCATAAATGAAAAGTATGTAGAGCCAGACAAAACTGGTCACAACTATCCCAAAGAGGTAATTGAGCAGAAGAAATAATTTGCCCATACTCACACAATAGAAAACTAATAGTAATAGTAATAGCTATCATCACTAACAGCTACTAATAGTAATAGCTACCCTAGAGGTATCACAATACTAATAGTAATAGCTACTATACATCACAAATGAATACGAGTCCCTTGGTATGTGCTAGAGAAGTTTCAGGACCCTCACATATACCAAATTCTCTCAACTCTTCACAATGCATGGTTCCCACTAATGCTTCTAACCTTAACCTACGCAGAATGTGTATATTTTATCTATGTTTTTATTCATCTGGAGTTTGCTATGTTTTCTGGGGTTTAGTAGAATCTTGGAAAGTGCTAACCTTGTTGACACCTTATATACTTACTCAATTGCTTCTGCATCAAGATTTTTTTTATAGATGGTAGACCTTGGGAATATAGGAGGTAACATAACTTTGTATAACATTAACCTAAAATCTATTCAGTAAGAATTTTCCAAAGCTTGATGGTAATGGACGAGGATGATGTTAAATATTTGCCAAAAAAAAAAAAAAAAAAGGTCACAGGATGATTCTCATACATAAACTGGAGGAAATTAAATGTGCAACTGAATCCACAGATATGCCATTAATAGGAGGAAATCATGAGATGTAGTTGTTATTATAAGCAACCAAATTTTCTTCTCTGATTCTGCACGCCTTTGAGAGGTGAGTAGTGAACCAATTCCTTTGAAAAATATCATAAAATAATTTAAATTTGAAGGTATATGATTGAATAGATGAGTTATATAAATTTAAAGCTGTCCATTCTCACTGAAATCTGATTAATGAAAATGGTAATGAAGAAAATAGAGAAAGAAAAAAGTCTTCTTGTAACTGAAGATTATAGAAGTTTTAAAGATGGAAAGGCCATTTAGGTTATCTTGTTCATCTCCTTGACAACCCAGAATCACACCACACTGTATTGACTATAATGTCTTTAAAAGACTATTTTAATGACATAAGAGAGAGAAAACCTTTGACATTGCCTTTTGGAGTCAGTTTTTCCATCTGAACTTTTGCTTTTGCTTTTCAGAGTTGATTTAAAATGCTTTGTTCTTTCAGGTTTCAAGATGATACTAAATTTATGTTTAATAAAATGTATCCTATTTTATGTTTAAAATAATATGTTGTGTTTAAGACCCATGGAGAGGTATCACAATACTAATAGTAGTAACTATCATCACTTATAGCTACTGATAGTAATAGCTACCCTACAGGTATCACAATACTAATAGTAATAGTCCCGTGGTATGTGCCAGAGAAGTTTCAGGACCCTCACATGTACCAAAATCCGTGCATCCTCAAGCTCCCCTGTCAATCCTGTGAATCTGTGTATACGAAAATTTGGGCCCTCATTGTACACAGGTTTTGCATTCCACTAATACTGTATTTTTTTTAGAGAAGGGTTCGTGCTTTGTTGCCCAGGGTGGAGTGCAGTGGCATGATCATAGCTCACTGCCCCCTCAGATATTTTGGGCTCAGGCAATCCTCCCACCTCAGCCTCCCAAGTAACTGGGACCACAGCACATGCCACTAGCAGGATTAATTTTCTTTTTTTACTTTTTTAGAGATGGGGGTCTCCCTAAGTTGCCCAGGCTAGTCCCCCAACTCATGGCCTGAAGCAATCCTCCCTCCTCAATCTCCTGAATTCCTGGGAAAACAAGCGCAAGCCACTGCACCTAGCCACATACTGTATTTTTCATCCAAGTTTGGTTGAAAAAAAAATCTGCATGTAAGTGCACCTTACACAGTTCAAACCCATGTTATTCAACGGTAAACCGTATATGCTCTGGGCAAGAAGCTGTGTGAGGTATATTACTGACCTAATGCTTGGGGGTGGAGGGAAGAAGAGAGACATTATTATCTAAATTTTATAGATAACATTGCAAAGGAAGCTCAGTGAGATAAAAGATGCTTGTCAAATGATAGAGATTAGCAAGCAACACAGCCGTTACTCAAACTCAAGTCTGCCTGGCTTCATGGGTGATTTTTCCAAAATGATACAAAAGTGAAAATTTTTGTGACAGCATCTTTCTTAATCAGTGATTACTTTCAGCTGTCTTCATATTTCTGCCTTAGAATGATGCCACACATTGTGACAGATATGCAAATAGCATTTGAATAGAAAAGAAAAATTAAAATAAAACACAGTAATAAAGGCCCAATAAAGCAGATCTAATGAATAGCTTCTTTAGAGAAAATGCAATATTAACAGTTTCTCAGAAATTTGAGAAATATTTTTTTGAAAGTTTTTGTGCTTAAATAAACATAAATGTACTAGATAAAAGTTTGCTCTTTCCTCTTGCTGAGTTTCACTTATTTATAGACCAGTAAATGGTTAATTTCTATAAATGTTTCCATCTGAAAATAATGTGTACACTGCAGTAGCTGTTAAATGTTCCACATATGTCCATTAGGTCATGATTGTTAAATGTGTTGTTTGTATTTCATAGCTCCTCACTAACTCTTTGTTTCTTAATTTATTTCCTAGAGATATATGTGAAAATATACACATTATATTTGTAAATGTGACTTGTTTTCCTTTTTACTCTCAATTTTCACTTTAAAGTTTTGAGTATGCTATTTGAATCTATGCTATTAGTCTATGCATTTTAAAATTGTATTTTTGCTTGCTAAGCCTTTGTCATTATGAAATCAATTTCTATATTTGTAGCAACATCTGTCATACATTATCAGAATCTAACTTGTCAATATTAATATTTTGGTATCAATTTTGTAATATTTTATACTATGTTTTCACCATCCTTTTATTCAATTCTTCTGTATCTTTAGATTTTTGATGTTCGTTATAAACAGCATATAGCTTATTTCCTCAAATCATTTTCCTTCACCTGAAGCATGTAATCCTTTTGTTTTTACTTAATATAAATACTTACATTCTAATCTAAAATCTTATTTTGCCCTATGTATTTATTGCATAAATTGTATGTCTCTTCATCATTTTTGTAATTACTATGTTTTTAATAATTTCATTTTTTATTCTCAATGCTTTTACAATCTTAAATTCCCATTTTTTTCTATCAGCATTTATCTAGAAAGCACTCAGTTAAAGTTAAATATAATTTTTATTTTTTCTCTCTTAAACTGAATTTATTTTAAATTAAGATAAATTTAAAAAGTTTAATTTAAATTAAACTTTATTTATTTATTTATTTATTTATTTATTTATTTATTTATTT
>NW_016807406.1:2400339-2409865 GCF_001698545.2 Rhinopithecus bieti | reverse complement strand
CTTTGGTATCAGGATGATGCTGGTCTCATAAAATGAGTTAGGAAGGTTTCCCTCTTTTTCCATTGATTGGAATAGTTTCAGAAGAAATAGTACCAGCTCCTCCTTGTACCTCTGGTAGAATTCAGCTGTGAATCCATCTGGTCCTGGAATTATTTTGGTTGGTAGGCTATTAATTATTGCCTCAATTTCAGAACCTGTTATTGGTCTATTCAGGAATTCAACTTCTTCCTGGTTTAGTCTTGGGAGGGTGTACGTGTCCAGAAATTTATCAATTTCTTATAGATTTTCTAGTTTATTTGCATAGAGGTGTTTATAGTATTCTATATCACCTGCCTTGGGGAAGAGGAATTCTAGTTTCCATGGCTAGCCTTTAATGAGAATGAGGGCCTAAGACAAGAGGGTAGGAGAGGGTAAGAAACAGTGTTTTGCTTCTGAGGCTGCTTCTGGGGGCTTCATTTTGGAGTATTGTTTTCTGAGCCCCAATACTGTTTAACTTAGAATATTTTTTTTTAATTGTCAACATTTAAATTTTTTCTGGTCTGTTTTTTTTTTTTTTTTTTAATCTTGGATTTTACATTAATTTTACTTTCTTTTTCTTCTTTTAGCATTTCTGTTAGTGGATATCTGTTGGTGGTAAACCTTTTTTTTTCTGAAACATGTGTGCTTTTTTCTCATTCTTGAAAAATATTTCCAGTGTATGAAAGTATAAGTTGGCTATTACTTTAGTTCGGCTTATTGAAGATATCTTCTATCACCTTTGGTTTTTTAGGTTGCTATTTAAAAGGATGTTTTTAGTCTAGCTGCTATTCCTTTCAAAGTATTTTTTCCCTGCTTTTAAGATTTTTTATTTAATTTTTTTTCAGTTAAAGAAAAACATGAATGGTTTATTTCCTTACTTCTCTTCACTGCTTCTTTCTCTTTTCTTTTTCTCCTTCATCTTCTTCTTCCTTCCCTTCCTTTTCTTTCTTTATCATCCTTCGGAGTCTCTGAGACTCTATAAATAGTGGATTTTTGTTTCATCATTAATAGAAGTTTTCTGCCGTTATCTTTTTAAATAAAGTCTTTACATCTTTCTCTCCGTACCAACCCCAAGACTACAATCCAATATATTGTATACATTCTTACTGTACACTTTGTATTTCTTATACACTCTTCTGTATTTTCTTTCTTTACCTCTCCATGCTCTTTATGAATAATTTCTGATTCATCTTTCAATTTATATTCTCTCTTAAATTTTGTCCAATATACCGACAGATACGTTCATTGTGTTTCCTGGTGTCTAAATTTGGTTATTTCATTTTCTATTTTTAGAATATTTCTTTGGTTCTTTTAGAACTCGAATGTGCCACATTTTATAATTACCTATTCCTTACAGTTATTTTCAAGCTCGTTACTTTTTTCTTTAAACCAATTAAGCATGATCCATATTAACTAATTATAGCATCTGAGGTTATGTATGCATCTACTTATGCTATCTCTTATATTTATTATTTCTTCCTCATTTTGCTTTTACTCTTCCTTTCTGCCTTCCTTCCTTTTTATTCTGACCATTTTCTACATATTGTCCTTAAGAAACTATGTATAGGTATTTCTAAATGCTTACAATAATGTGCTTTCCTTCAGAGATACTTCATATTAGTTCCACCACGTGCCTATCGGCACTCCCAGTCAACCAAGTCTTAAGTTTTAGCTGAAAATGCTTAAACTTGCCTAAGCTGTTCATTCTTGGGGAGCATTTACACACAAGAACAAGTTAAGACATCCTTCTCTGTAACACCTTGAGTTTAGGGAGGGCAAGTGCGAGGGATACATATTTAGGGCTACACATTTAGTTCTACTTCATTCATATATCTACACTGAGATGCTACAATTAGTTAATATGGGTCATGTATAGCCACATTGAGATTGTAGCTATTTGAGCCCTCTGATAAATGAAGAGAATATCTTATATGATTACTCTTCAGTGGGCTTTGGGGTTCCATTATATGAGGGACCCTGGCATATTGAAACTGTGAAACCAAAACTGAGGTAATATCAGCAAACGTCTTCACAGTAGAAACAAGCTCCATGTTTTGATAATCAGTTTATCTCTCTGGATTCAGAATTTCTTACAAAAATTGGCCAATGTTCATAGATATCTGAGAGAAATTATATATATATATACACGCACACTTATAGATCTCTATATACTATATATCTATATATATACACACACACATTTTATCTATCTATCTATCTATCTATCTATCTATCTATCTATCTATATAGAAGGGGGGAGAAATATCAAATTAGCTCGTGCATTTTCAGTAACTTGAACCCCACTGGTCTAGGATGCCTTTGATCATACATCTGCAGTCAGTTGGCATGTGAGCTGTGAATTGTCTTTGTTGATATTACCTAGGGTCTCCCACGTGCCTGGTGCCTCCACTGGGATTAATTAGTGTTCTCAGATCTAATTCTCATAGTTTCATATCATCCAACGGGCTAGTCAGGTATTGTTCAAGTGTTCATTCCCAATGACAGTGTTCTGAAAACGATGAAGTGCATAAGGCATCTTGAGGTTTTGGTGTGGAATTGACACACCACAACTTTGGCAGCATTCTATTGCCAAAGCAAGTCTTACAAACAGGACAGGGGAAATAGACTCTATGTTTTAATATAAGAAGCTGTAAATGTGTATGAAAAGTTGTGGATATAAGGAGAACTGAAGGAATCAGGTCATTTTGCAAGCTAACACACCACACACACACACACACTTATACACACACATACACATACTTTAGCATATTTCATTTTATCAGTGGGATGTTTGGTTTGAATAACTGAAGTCAATATTTTGTCTTTTCATCTATACATGCTTATTGTTTCTTTGTGTGCTTTCATTTTGAAAAATTTCTTTTCTTCTTTCCATCTGCATTCCTTTGGCTTTGGAAGTTTATATTCTCAAATATTTCTACCTCACTCAAATCACTAATTTGCCCTTTTTCTTCCCTCTGCATCCTTTCTTTACCAGCCTCTTAAATTTAGTTTTATTTCTGGTTAAAAACGTATTTATTAACTGTTTATTCTCCCCTGTGTCTAAAAAATGAACAAAAATAAATATGTCTGACCCTGTTTCCTCAACAATTTGGAAATTGTTACCAATTCCAGGAGCCACATGTTCTTCTGTTGAGACCCATCATACTCTGAAAATCTCCTAAATACCAATAGGTGACAAACAATTGACTTATTTGTACAGAGACTAACAAATACTTTGAGGCTTGCAAAGTTATCAGTTGAACTACCTGAGTTAGTTCAAATTGAACAATTCTGGTGGTATGGAGTCATATTAATTAGTTTGGAAATAAAGCCATTCCTCTAAGTTCAAGGAATTATTAGAAGGGCTGTTTGGTTTAAAACAAAACAGCAAAACACTTATGTTATGAGCCCTCCATCTGAAGTCAACACAGCCCTAATCTTGATTGTGTTTTATGTTTGGACACCCATAAAAGAATCAACATGCAACAGGCAATGTAAGTTATATCCATAGACTGTGCTATTCAAGAAAACATAATAGTTTTAGAAGTAACTTAGCATCCAATAAGAGTAGATTGTGATAGAGATTATTTCAAAACAGATCATGCATCTGAATGTAAAAATAAGGTAACTTGGTTAAAGGAATATAATTTATACATTATAATTTATATTGCTAAAATTACATTATTTTAATAATAGTTATGCAAAAAATCAGAGAGACTGTAAAGTATAATACATAATATTGTATTAAACATTAATTGAGTGGTCTCTATGTGCATAGATCTCTCTTGCCATATATATACACACACATATATATCATATATATCATATATACACACATATCATATATCATATGTCATAGGATACATATGATATGATATAGATGACATATATATGTATCAGGTCATTTACATTTTAGGATAACTCTTAAAATATTTATATAATTATCACTCTGATTTTAAAGACATCAATTGGGACTCAAGCAGATTTTATAATGTTTCCTAAAGCATATGGCTAGTAGGTGGAAAGCAGGATTAAATTTAAACATTCTGACTCAGAATCACTCTGGACTGAAATTATAAACACCTGGGATTGAAGTCCATCAAACCATATACTGGCTCTTTCAAGTATGCTATTTAACACTTTGAATTCTAAATTTTCTGACTTGTATGATGGAGGTAATAATAAATTAAAAATTTACAATGTATTGAGTTCTTTATACACATTATCTTATTTAATATTAATGTCTCAATTTTATGGATGATTTAAAAAAAAAAACCTACAAGGTCACTCAGCTAGGAATTTGTGAACTGAGGAGTCAAACCAACACCATCTGGCTCTGGAAGCTACATCAGGATACTCCTATCCTGACGCTGCTAGGAAAATGTGTGAGAATGAAATAAAGCACTATAAATTTCATATGGCATGTAAAGTGCTGTGTAATGTGATATTCATTATATCATCTTCATCTTTGTCACCATCATCAATTTTAATTCACAGTTGCCTCTCTGGAACCTTTTTTTTCCTGAGAATCAATTCTCTGTATAATAATAAATGCAGTCATCATGCCACAAATGGTGCCCTAATTAAAATAACAAATGCAAACCTTCTCTTTTTTTAAGTTTGAAGAGAAACCATTTCATTCTCCCCTATATTTCCATCCTTTCTGGCAATTAACCTACAAAAAAGGACTCTAAATCCCTAGGTGGATTTCATCCTTTAATCAGCTAATGAAGCTGGGAATCAGTTGGTTCTTCAGAAGGCTACTCTAGTGGACCATATGTCAAAGCTATATCATGAACACTTTCCTGAAAAATTCAGTCCTACTAAGTAAAAGTCTTCTCTCTTCAAGAATAGCAGTCATATAATGAACTTTATACTAAATATAAGTTATACATATTTCTTGGAGCAACACATACTTCTTAGTGTTTCTTGAGAATACTAATGAATATACTGACAGAGCTTAAAGATATGTAGTAGGATAGCTCAGGTTTTGAACAAGGGGAGGAGAAACTTGAAATGGAAATAAAATGTTCATAGCTGAAATCCCTGCCTTGGAAACCTTATCTATGGTCAGGTACCTTGAGTAGAATTGACCATAGCTGTCACAAAACCAACTGGAATTGGAGTGCAGTGAAGCCTGTGACATGGAAGAGGATGAAGCTAATACATTCAAAAATAGTGTGGTTATAACAGTTAAAGAATAATTTTTTCCTGTGGTTGAAATAGTACATTATTGACAATTGAGGGGTGGAGCACAGCTGTGCACAGTCAGTAATTGCTACTGAAATGGAAAGTGAATGTTTCAGCAAGATAAAGTATTTGCATTTAAATATGAAAAAATCAAGTCAGCACTATCTTTGGATTAGGGTTTCTGAACATCACTTATGAACACTGCTTATTTTATTTATTTTTCATGTTTAAGGTTTGTTTTTTCACCTAGCTGTAAAGATAAACAGAAAACACCCTCAATGATGTGATCTTGTATCATTCTCATGTTTTGGAATAGTAGGCATGGGGAATGGAGAAGAGGGGTTGCAGGAAAAAATAATCTAGCAATTTACCAGGATCTAACTGATAAAGGAATATTCCAGAATAATTATTGTGCTCCAAGGAAATAGTTTTCATAATCAATACACCACATTATTTGTGTGGTATTTGTTCTTCCTATTAAAAATATCATGTGACATGTACTGTTTCTAGGTACATGAGTTATTTCCATTTGTGCAAATTCTGATTTAATTTGCATACTTCATAAAGGGAATACATTTACATTATGACTAAAACTTAAAGGTGCAAACAGGTGAAGAAAATCATTAGTATTTGTGACTGATATATAGATGTAAATATATCAGTAAATATGAAGAAGTGTATACATATGTATGTATCTGTGTGTGTGTGTGTGTTTGCGTGTGTTTGCGTGTGTAGCTATGAAAGCTACCAAATCAACCAGGAGGCAAAATGTTGAATAGTCAAATGATGATATTGTTGAATGATCAAATGATGATGCTCAGTATGTGATATATCAGATTGATTATACATTTTTATATTGCAGAATTCAGTATTCAATCATTCTTATTTATGTAAAATATCTTCAAGTCTAAGACAATATCTACCTGAAACCAATATAAATGTGAAGCTTTTACATCTTAATACCATAACATAGGATATTTAAAAATATGGAAATCAAAACCATCAGATTGTGCCAAAAAGTGTGTTATATTGGTGCTTTATTTTTTAAAGGAAAAGAGGTGAAATTTATAAGATAATTACTTGGTTTTATATATCATTTTAAAATTTGTCACTGAATATAAATTTCAAATCCCTTAGGAGACTGGAAAATGAGGCTATTTTATTTTGCATCTTTTCTAAGGAAATTATTCCATAATGTTGCTGGAAAATAAGTAAAAGAGAAATAATGATAAATTTGCGGAAGTTCACATCCAATTCAACTCGGTGACTCACCATGGGCTGCTGGTTTTCTCTTCAGGGATTAACCATATAGCAACTATAAAAGGAAATAAGAAACCCAGGGTAGGATAATATTTGTGCTTCACTCAATTTTTAAAACTCTAGAGGATCCCTTTCAGGGTTGCCTGATTTCTATTTTATGGAGGCTATTTAGAACTCTTTAAGTTTTAGATAATCCAATAACAATGCAAAATAATTCTTTTCTATAGACAGGCAAATCCTGTCCTACACAATGGAGGTTCATTTGGCTTCACGCCCACGAAGAAACAAACAGTTTTGTTCCATTTGCATATTCATGGAATTGGTACTGATCTCTAAATGTGTTTACTCACACGATTCTCTGTTGAACCAGTTAAAACATCTCCTTGGATCCCTCATTGATTACTAAGTAGAATAAGACCTTTAAAAGGCTTGTTTTTTTACATCTGCATAAAAGTAATAATTTTACATTTTTGAATATTAACATGAGGGCATAAAATAATAACAAGAACAGAAACAGCAACACATGCCTTGGGAAAAGAGAAGACCTGTGAACTCTGAGGCGGCAGGAGAGAGAGCAGTGCAGAGGGGAAAGCAGAAGCAGCTGAAGCTGCACCCAGGAACAGGGGCTGATGGAAAAATACACTGAGGAATACATTGGGAAAAAAATTAACATATCTTCTCATTCCTCTTCACTTTCCCATTATGTTTGGACAATCATTGGCTGTAATATAACTGAAGAAAGTAATACCACAGTCTAGTGCCAGTGTTCATAGACGTAAAATCAAGGGAACACAGAAACCAGCGTATGTGAAATATCACATAAACATGTATGGGCCGATTAGCTTTTGGCATTAAATCTTCAGCCCTTCTATTATTCCACTTACCAATTTTGCTGTTCTAAGTCATGCAATAATAGTACTTTTGGAAGAAATATGAAAAATAAAAAAAAAAATCTGAGAAATGCTACAAAAAGTAAGCAATGTAAGCATAGGGAGTCCACTGGATTTTGCCTTGTTTCTGCCTCCTTGGTAGAAATTGAGTATGCAGTGTGGTAAGCTAGAGCAATTTTAGAGCTCTCCTCTTCTGTTTTCAATGTTGTAAGATCACTATCTATTGTAGCATGATGTCCAACGTCTTTAAAACCATGATTTCCAATATTTTTTCAGATTTATTGCTTGCTCTAGGCTGTAGGGCAAACCTGGTCTACATTACTACATCATGGCTGAAAGTAATATTCTAATAAACTGTTGATACAAACAAAATTGTTTATTTGAGAGCACCTTAGAACCGAAAAGAAATAAATTCCAAATATTC
This sequence comes from Rhinopithecus bieti, assembly GCF_001698545.2. Classification (NCBI taxonomy): domain Eukaryota; kingdom Metazoa; phylum Chordata; class Mammalia; order Primates; family Cercopithecidae; genus Rhinopithecus; species Rhinopithecus bieti. Next base: position 2,402,083 of record NW_016807406.1, on the reverse strand, counting down.
AATTGTCTGCGTTTTTATTTATATGACAAAGTGTGTTTTGTTTTGTTTTGTTTTGTTTTTTGATGGAGTCTTGCTCAGTCGCCCAGGCTGGAGTGCAGTGGTGCCATCTCGGCTCAACGTAAGTTCCGCCTCCCAGGTTCACGTCATTCTCCTGCCTCAGCAGCCTCCCGAGTAGCTGGGACTACAGGTGCTCACCACCTCGCCCCGCTAATTTTTTATTTTTTTTATTTTTTTTATTGTTTATTTCTAGTAGACACCGGGTTTCACCATGTTAGCCAGGATGGTCTCAATCTCCTGGCCTCCTGATCCAGCCGCCTCAGCCTCCCGAAGTATAGATGATAAAGTTTTTAAGAAGAATACAAATTCCAAAATCGTTTCCTTAAAAGATATCTTTCCCAAGGCATATAAAAAATATAAAAAACTTAAAGCTATCTCTCCTTTACATCTCCCCAAATCAAACTTGTACATAATGATCTTCATGCTAACATTTGGCTTTTTCTATCCCATACTCATCCATTTCTTACAAGCCTTAGCCCTTTCTGACATAATTCCATTCTCTTCTGTCTGAGCTGTAAGCCATTTGTACATCAGCAAACTAGACATATTCTTGATATCGTGATTCAATTTCATGGCAAACATCAGACAGGAATTGTTTACTATAACCATTTTCTACATACAGTTGCAAAGCCAACCTACTATTTCTAAGGACAATATTGGCAGCAACTAAATTTGAAAAGGCTTCTACATGCTTGATTTTGGAATATACATTAAGCTCGATAGTTTTGCATGCTGTATAGTCATTACTGTGTACTAAAAATACACAATAGTTCCTAGCAAACAGATATACTATCTATAAAATTTTACTACTTTCTCCTTCACACATTTTGAAGTACTGCTTTGAATTCTGCTCTTTCTTTATTTTCTGAAGAAGGGAAAATCTATGACTATCTAACCTTTGTATGAAAACTAACTATATTTGTGATGTATTGTAGAACAAATTATCACAAATCTGGTGACTTCAAACATAGTTTCTCATTGAAAAGAACTCGTTAATCAGAGTCTAATTTGCTGGGATTTTATCAGAGCCTAATAGACCTTGAAGGAGAGAAATATCCAACTCAGGTAAGCTCCAGCTGTTTATATAGGAGAAGGGAACTACTCAAATCCACCTCATTCCAGCCATTCAGTCCCACATAAGGAGAGAAAATAAATTTAATAAATAATTGTATAATAAAATGTATAGTCCAGAAGCATAAACTCACGAAAAGACTGAAACCTAAGCATAGAGACTATAGAATGCTTCCCTCCCCCAAGAACTTACTTCTATATTTCTAATTCATAGTGTTTTTTCTTACTCAGTACAAGGTATCTGGTTACCAAGAAAAAATTACTAAAAAGCAAAAAACACAATTTGAAAAGGCAGAGCAAGCATTAAAGCCACACCTGGCAGTGATATTATGATTATCAGTCTGGGAATTTGAAATAACTATAATTAATAATTAAAGGCTCTAATGGATAAAGTAGACAGCATGCAAGAACAGATGATCAGTGTAATCACAGAGATGGAAAGCCTAAGAAAGACCTAAATGAAATGCTAGAGACCAAAAACAGTAACAGAAATGAAGAATGTCTTTCATGAGCTTATTAGTGTATGGCTGAAGAAGGACTTACTAGCTTGAGGTTTTATCAATAAAACCTCCAAAACTGGAAAAAAAAAAAAAAAAAAAAAAAAAAAGGGGGGGGA
>NW_016807406.1:2373124-2400159 GCF_001698545.2 Rhinopithecus bieti | reverse complement strand
AAAAAAAAAAAAAAAAAAAAAAAAAGGAGGGGGAAGCCTGAAAAGAACAAACAGAATTTCCAAGCACTGTGGGAAAGCTACAGACGTTATAAAACAAGTGTAATAGGAATACCAGAAGGATAAGAAAAATGGGACAGAATGAGTATTTAAAACAATGACTGAGAATTTACCCATGTTAATGTTAGACATGAAACTACAGATCCAGAAAGGTGAGATAACACAAAGCAAGATAAATGCCAAAGACACTACACTTAGTCATATCATTTTCAAAGTACAGAAAAATCAAAGGCGCAGAAAAACCCTGAAAGAAGCCAGAAGGGGAAAAACACCTCACCTATGGAGTAAGAAGAATTACATTACACTTCTCAGAAGTCATATTAGCAAGAAGAGAATAGATGAAATATGTTCACCACTCTAGAAATATGTGCCCTGCAAAATTATCATCAAAAAGTGAAGGAGAAATCCAGACTTTCACAGGCAAACAAAGTTGAGGGAATTTGTTGCTGGTAGACCTGACTTGCAAGAAGTGCTAAAAGAAGATTTTTGGAAAGGAGAAAAATAATAGAGCTCAGGAACTTTAGCATGCATAAAGAATACATAAAGAATGAAAGAGGATTGAAGGGAGAATAAGGTAAAAATAAAAAGTTTGACTCTCTGATTCTTAATTGATCTAACAAATAAAAGTTTTGTTAAAAATAATGATAGTAAGAATTCATTTAATTATGTATGTTTATGTATGTATCCCGTGCATATATATGTATATGTGTACTTGTGTAATTATATGTAGTTACAATGAATGCCAGCAATAATACAAAGAACAGAAGGGAGAAACTATAATTATTTTGTTATAAGATAATTGCATTACTCATAAAGCCATATAGTCTAATGTGAAATTGGAGTTGAATTAGCTGTAAGTGGATACTGCAAACTCTAGGGAAACCTCTTTAAAAAATAAAATAAAAAAGAACTATAACTGATACGCTTCAGAAATGAAAAAAATGAAATTATATAAAATACTCAGTTGAAACCGCAAAATACAGAAAAAGAGTGGAAGACAAAAGTAGGAACAAAGAAAAATGGGAAATGATGGAAAACTGTGACAAATATAATAGACATCAGTTCAACTACAGTCATGCATCACTTAACAAAGGGGATACATTCTGAGAAACGCATTGTTAAGTGATTTTGTCATTGTACAAACGTGATAGAGTCCGCCTACACAAACCAAGATGGTGTAGCCTACTACACACTAGGCTACAAATTATATGGCATGTTAATGTAGAGGAAATACTCCCTAATTCATTCCGTGAGGCCAACATTACCCTGATACCAAAACCAAAGACAATCGAAGAAAAAGAAAACTATAGACCAATACGTCTTATGAATATAGATACAAAAATCCTCAACAAAATATTAGCAAATAAAATTCAGTATGTATAAAAATAATTATACACCATGAGCAAATGAGATTTATCCCAGGTATACAAAGTTGGTTCAACATTCAACAGTCAATTAATATAATCCATAACGTCATCAGGCTTAAAAAGGAAAAACATATGATTATATCAATAGATGCAGAAAAGGTATTTGAAAAAATTCCCTCACAGAATCATGATGAAAAACAAAACACAACAAAAAAATCTTCAGTAAACTAGGAATAGAGGGGACCTTCCTCAACTTGATATTTTAAAATCTGCAAAAATACTACTGGTAGCATCATATTTAATGGTGAGAAACTCAAAGGTTTCCCACTGTGATCAGGAAGAAGTTAAGGATGTCGTCTCTCATTATTCCTTTTCAACATTGTGTTAGACATACTAGCTAATACAGTAAGACAATAATGGGCAACAGAGGTGTACAGATGGGAAGAAAGAAATAAAACTTTTTTTATAGATTGCATGATCATCTTAGAACATTCAAAAATGGACAAAAAAATCTTCTGGAACGAATACATAATTATAGGAAGGTTACAGGATATAAGCTTAATATACAAAAGTCAGTTGCTTTCCCATATACCAGCCATGACCAAGTGCAATTTGAAATTAAAAACATAAGCAAACCAAAAAATAAAATACTTAAGAAAAACTCTAACAATATATATATTAGATCTATATGACAGAAAACTCTGGGCCGGGCGTGGTGGCTCACACCTGTAATCCCAGCACTTTGGGAGGCTAAGGTGGGTATATCACGAGGTCAGGAGATAAAGACCATCCTGGCTAACATGGTGAAATGCTGTCTCTACTAAAAATATGAAAAAATTTGCCAGGCGTGGTGGTATGTGCCTGTAGTCCCAGCTACTCGGGTGGCTGAGTCAGGAGAATCGCTTTAACCCAGGAAGCGGAGGTTGCAGTGAGCTGAGATCACAGCAACATACTCCAGCCTAGGTGACAGAGTGAGACTGTCTCAAAACAATTTTTTTTTTTTTAAAGAGAAATTAGAAAACTGCGACAAATGATATTAAGTACTAAATAAGGAGATGGTCCATGTTTATGGTTTCTAAGATTCAATATTGTTAAGATGTTAGTTCTTATCCTGGTCTATAGATTCCAATGCAATCCAAATGAAAATCCCACTAAGTTTTTTGTGATTAACAAACTTATTCTAGAGTTTATCTGAAGAGCTAAAACTACAAAATAGGCAACACATATTGAAGTAGAAATAAAAAGTTGGAGGATGACACTGTCTCTCTTCAAGATGTACTATAAAGCTGTAATAATTTTAATAGTGTGGCATTGGTGGAAGAATAGGCAAATAAATAAATGGAACAGAATAACTCTACAAATAGATTCCCATACATATAATCAAGAGAGCAAAGGCAATACAATCAAGCAAAAAGTCTTTACAACAAATAGTATTGTAACAACTAGACATCCACATGAAAAAAAAATGAATCTAGACATAAACCTTAAACACTTTTCAAAAATTAACTAAAGTGGATCATAGATATAAATGTAAAAGGCAAAACTATACAACTCTTAGAAGATAACACAGGATAAAACCTAGACAACCTTGAGTATGGTGATGACTTCTTAGATACAACAAAAAAGGCATGCTCCATGAAAGAAATAATTGATAAACTGGACTTTATTAAATTTTAAAACTTCTGTGTGAAAGAAATTGTAAACAGAATAAGATAAGCCATATATTGAGAGAAAAAAATATTTTCAAAAGACACACCTAATAAAGGACTATTACCCAAAATATACAAAGAACTCTGAAAACTCAACAATAAGAAAACAAACAATCTAATTAAAAAATGGACCAGTGACCTTAAGTGACACTTTACAAAACAACATATTTATCAGATGAAAAATACTCATATAAAAAGATGTTCCATATCATATGCCATCAGAGAAATTTGAAATAAAGTAACAGTGAGATAATGCTACACACCTATAAGAATGGCCAAAATCTGGAAGACTGAAGCACCAAATACTGTGAAGCATGTGAGCAACAGGAACTCTAATTCATTGCTAGTGGGAATCTTAAACCATATACTCACTTAGGAAGACAGTTTGACAGGACAGTTTCTTGACAAACTAAACATATTCATACCATATGTTCCAGCAATTTCACTTTTTTGTATTAACCAAAAGAAGTTGACAACTTATGTTCATGCAAGAAGCTACACACAGATGTTTTTAGCAGCTTTCTTCTTACTTGTCAAAATTTGGAAGCAAACAAATTGTCCTTCAGTAGGTAAATGGATAAATAAACTGTGATACACCCGGACAATAGAATATTACTCAGCACGAAAAAGAAATGAACTATCAAATCAAGAAAAGTCATGGAGGAACCTTAGATACATATTACTAAGTGATATGAACCAATCAGAAATTGTCACATACTATACAATACCAACTATATGACATTTTGTAAAAGGCAAAACAATGGAGAAAGCAAAAAGTTTAGTGATTACCAGGGATTGGGGGAGTGATGAATAGGCAGAATACAGAGGATTATTATGGCAGTGAAAACCCTCTGTATAATACTATAATGACTGACAGATGTCATTATATATTTGTCCAAACTCATAACATACAAAGGGCAGAGCTGCCCAAGACCATGGTAACCCACCTCTTGCATCAGTATGACCTGGATGTGCCACATGGAGTCAAAGGAGATAATTTTGGAGCTTTAAGATGTGACTGCACCCCCTCTGGATTTCAGACTTTCTTGGGGCCTGTAGCTCCTTTGTTTTGGCCAATTTCTTCCACTTGGAATGGATGTTTGTGTCTATTCCTATACCCTCGTTGTATCTAGGAAGTAATTAACTTGCCTTGATTCTACAGGCTCATAGGCAGAAGGGACTTGCCTTGTGTTAGATGAGCCTTTGGAATGTGGACTTTTGAGTTAATGTTGAAACGAGTTAAAGTCTTTGTGGGACGGTTGGGAAGGCATGATTTGTTTTGAAATGTGAGGATATGAGATTTGGAAGGGGCCACTGAGGAATGATATGGTTTGGCTTCGTCCCCACCCAAATCTCATCTTAAATTGTAGCTCCCATAATTTCCATGTGTTTCAGGAGGGACCCAGTGGGAGATAATTGAATCATGGGGTCAGTTTCTCCTATACTGCTCTCATAGTAGTGAATAAACCTCACAAGATCTGATGGTTTCATATGGGAAACCCCTTTCTCTTGGTTCTCACTTCTCTCTTATCTGCCACCATGTCAGATGTGCCTTTCACCTTCTGCCATGATTGTGAGGCCATCCCAGCCATGTGGAACTGTGAGTCAATTAAATCTCTTTTTCATTATAAATTACCCAGTTTCAGTCATGTCTTTATCAGCAGTGCAAGAACAGACTAATACAGAGTTTTACCTTTTACTTTCATGACAATGAAGTTCATATATTTCTATGCTCACTGAGTGTGACAACATGAATTTATTTGTGCTCATTCTATGAGTTAGATCTTCTTCTTCAGTTCTGTCAGTCTACTCTTTTAGTACTTGGAAAACTACACCCCTTCCTTCTGGCCTGCATGGCTTCACATAAGTAATGTTCATTTCTCTCTGGCTGTTTTCAAGATCTTTAAAACTATTTACTTTTCATACATTTATTAATCATGGGACTGGGTGAAGATTTCTTTAGGTTTATATGTTGTGGGGTTTACTCATATTCTGAATCTGTAAGTTTATTTCTTTATCAAATTCTCAAACTTTTAGCCACCATCTTTTTAACACATTTTCCTCTCTCTTTTGTCTTCTTCTGGAATTCTAACGGTGAATGATATGAATATTATATGTTTTGTTATTATTCCACCAGTGCATGAGACTTTTTTTCCAGTTTATTTTCTCTCTGTTCATACTGGGTAAATTCTATTGATCTGTCATCATGTTCAGTGACTCTACTCTCATAACTACTCTATAATGAGCCCATTCAGTAAATTGGGTTTTAAAAATTATTTTGGCTACTATATATATTTAAATTTCTATAATTTCCATTTTTCATATTTTATAGCATCCATTTCTTTGCTGAGATTTTCTAATTTTTATTTTATTATATTTTTTGAGATGGAGTCTTGCTGTGTTGCCAGGCTGGAGTGCCGTGGCACTGTCTCGGCTCATCACAACCTCCATCTCCTGGGTTCAAGTGATTCTCCTGCCTCAGCCTCCTGAGTAGCTGGAACTACAGGCATGTGCCACCATGCCCAGCTAATTTTTGTATTTTTAGTAGAGACAGCATTTCACCACATGGGCCAGGATGGTCTCGATCTCTTGACCTTGTGATCCGCCTTCCTCGACCTCCCAAAGTGCTGGGAGTGAGCTACCATGCCTGGCCTGCAATTGCATTCTAAAGCATTTTTATGATGGCTGCTTTAAAATCCCTGTTGGAAAATTCCAACATCTGATTCACCTTGGTGTGGTCATTTCTTTATTAATTTTTTTCATTCATATTGTAACTTTCCTGTTCTTGATACAACAAATGGTTTTTTTTTTATTTCAGAGACTTTTTATATCATATTGTGGGGCTATGGATCCTATTTAACCTATTTTTTAGTACAAAGTTTCACTGTTGAGCTTCAGCATAAGGGCTGGTGGTGTGTATATATGCCACCTCCTCTGGGCACCATTGACAACACTCCAGTTGAAAGTGGGGCATTGATTCACACTGCCTCATTGCAGAGGAGTAGAATGTAAGTTTTGCTACACTCTTGGTCCTTCTAACATTTTCCCAGCAAAAACACGGAAGCAGCTTGTACAACTTTGCACCATCTGTTTGCTTTTGAGTGAAGGTGTGAGCTGGCTACCGGGCTTCACTATGAGAAGAAAGGGGTAAAAGTGGAGGCCTGATTTTTACTGCTTTGGTGTTGTAGCATGGAGTTGGAGGCTCAGCTTTCTGCTACAGCCATCTGACACCAACAGAGAGAAGAAATGTAGTGCCAACTAGTTCTGCTTTGCTGTAGGCCATAGAGTAGAATGAATGTGAATGTGATAAAAAGACCCATGGATCATGAGGAAATTTCAAATTCTTAGAGACAAATGAGAGACAGAGACAGAGAACTGTAGAACGAGAATGAGTAGGACTGAGTAAATATTTGTAAATGTGTTTTTAAATTCTTATTGCATATATTATGCTGCAGAATGTACTACATAAACAGTTTCAAAGTGCAAAATAAAAAGAAGTTTGAACCCACAATTTCATAGCCAGACAAACTAACATTCAGGTATGATAGCAAATTGTAGGTATTTCAAATACATAAGGATTTAGAGTATTTATCACCAAGCCTTTATTTTAAATAATTATGGAAATTTGTCCTATGAGGAAAAAATGAGGCATTCAAGAGAGAAAGAAGGCCAAGTGTACCGGAAATTGTAATAAGAAAAAAAGTTTAAAGACTACATTCAAATCTAAAGAAAATTGTTTAGCAATATTTTTTTAAATAACTAAAACTGAAAATATATAATAGATACTTATGCATACAAGCAGATGAACATAGAAAGCACTAAATATACTAGTTTGTTGTTCCTCATTTGCTTTTGTGGGAAGAACTATGAATAAAGTGTTTTTATAAATTTAAATTTGCAAAATATAAAATTTTATGTAAATACTAAATTTGAAGGAAGACATAAAATTGTCAAACATCTATAACAAAAGTATCGTGGATTAATAAAATTCAAAAAAGTAAAAAGAAAAAATAATAATATTCAATAGAAAACTTAAAAAAATAAATTTATAAATATTATTAATCATTAATAAATATGATTACATTAATCTCCCGCAAAAATTTGCAAAATAAAAAAAATCTGTTTTTTCCTTAAAAAACAAGAAAGAATAAAAGACGTGGGGAGGTTAAAAAAAAAAAGCGGCATTTTTTAAATTTCCAGCGCAACAGGGAATTAAAAAAAAAAAGCTGAAAAAAAAAAAAAAACACATATGGGTAAAAGATTGAGCGTGACGAAATAATAAGCATAATAAATTGCCTTTCACATAAAAAGAGAACATAAAAACCAATATAGTTGCTAAAATAAAATCAATATCATGTCACTTTCTATGTCAGGTGAAAGCAGATAAAACATTGATTTAGTGATTTTTTTAAATTTGTATTTAAAAGTTATTATTTAAAAGAACATTTTAATAAAAGGCAATGTAACCACTAAAAATGCAGATGTTATGCAGATGTTTAAAGATATTAATATTAATGAATAAACCTTTATGCCAACAAAAGTTTATATGTTAAGAGAAATTGATTTTTTTCAAAAATAGTAATTTGCAAAATTAATGGAAATGGAAGTGTAACATCTGTAATCCAGTTGCCCTAGAAGAAAATATCAGGAATTAAGGACATATCTCTAAAACCATACTAATCCTAGGCATAACTCCAAGTGATCTGTTTCATTTTATCTTTAAAATTTTCTATTTTATAAAACCCATTCAGAGAAATTAAAATATATTATTTTCCAGGAAAACGACAGTGGAAGAAAATCAAGATTTTATAAAACAATGAATAAGTTATAAATAAAACGTAGGCTAATTTAATATAACAGTGATTTAAATATGTATTATAACCAAGTAGGATGTATTACAGAAGTGCATGGGTTGCTTAAATGAGCAAATATATTAGTGAAATAATATTAACATAGTCATAAAATAAACTTTCAGATAACTATCTTACTAGATTCTCTATAGTAGCTTCCATTAAATTTAACAGAGATGCCTGATTTTAAAGCAAAAGAGCTAAGAAATCATAAATTCTTAGCAAGCTTGGAACCGAAACTACTATCTTAATTTTATAAAAGGTATCCACCAGTAATATGCAACAAAAAGAAAATGTAAGAGTAAAACATTCAAAACAACCGCATTAGTGTCTGAAACTGAACAAAGTGACTATTAGCACTAATAATATTTAGCCATGCTTGATGCAATAACTTAAAAAATAAGATTTATTAATATTTTAAAGAAAGAGAATAAGCACACAGTATTTCAAGTATTTTCTTTCGTTGTCCAGAAAAGCCAAGAGATTAAAAATTAGAAAAACTGTTTTGTGGCCAGAAATTTACAAAATACATAAATCAACAGGTTTCCTGTAAATTATCAATGAAGAACAAGAAAATACAATGATGACTATCAAAATGTTGAAAAAGGGAAGCAAAAGATAAAGTGAGGTGGGATGAAAGAAGGAACAGAGAAAGGAAAGGATGAAGGAAGGAAGAAAAGAAGGAAGGAATGAGATTCAGTTCACCATAGCAAAAGTACCTATTAAATGTTTCACAATAAACCCACTGACAGGATTGAGCAAGATGGCACAATAGAAGCCTAAAGGAACACCAACTATCTGCACACAGAAAATAACTGTCACAAGAACAAACAATCAGGTGATGAATGACAGTACTTGTTTTTTTCTTTTTTTAAAGATTTTATTTTTCCATAAGTTATTGGGGTACAGGTGGTATTTGGTTACATGAGTATGTTCTTTAGTGGAGATTTATGAGAACTTTGTGCACCCATCACCCACACTGTACACACTGCCCCATATTTATTGTCTTTTCTCCTTCACTCCCCTCCCAATATTTTCCCCAAGTCCCCAAAGTTCATGGTATCATTCTTATGCCTTTGTGTCCTCATAGCTTAGCTCCCACATATCACTGAGAACATACGATGTTTGGTTTTCCATTCCTGAGTTACTTCACTTAGAATAGTCTCTAAACTCATCCAGGTCATTGCAAATGCTGTTAATTCAACCCTTTTTTTTAGGGATGAGTAGTATTCCATCATTTATCTATCTACCTATCTATCTATCATCTATCATCTATCTACCAGAGTTTCTTTACTCATTGATTAATGGGTATTTGGGTTGGTTCCACCACTTTGCTATTGTGAATTGTGCTGCTATAAACATGCATGTGCAAGTATCTTTTTTTGAATAATGACTTCTTTTTTTTCTGGATGGACAACCAGTAGTGGGATTGCTGGATCAAATGGTGGTTCTACTTTTAGTTATTTAAGGAATCTCCACGCTGTTTTCCATAGTGGCTGTACTAGTTTACATTCCCATCAGCAGTGTAGAGATGTTCCCTGATCGCCACACCCAGGCCAACATCTACTTTTTTTTTGATTCTTTGGCTATGGCCATTCTTACAGTAGTAAGGTGGTACACATTGTGGTTTTAATTTGCGTTTCCCTGATAATTAGTAATGTTGAGCATTTTTTCATATGCTTGTTGGGCATTTGTAAATATTCTTTAGAGAATTGTCTATTCATGTCCTTAGCCCACTTTTTGATGGTATTGATTTTTTTTTCTTACTGATTTGTTTGAGTTCATCATAGGTTCTGGATATTAGTCCTTTGTCAGACGTATAGATTGTGAAGATTTTCTCTCACTCTGTGGGTTGTCTGTTTACTCTGCTGACTGTTCCTTTTGCCATGCAAAAGCTCTTGAGTTTAATTAGGTCTCAGCTATTTATCTGTGTTTTTACTGCAGTTGCTCTTGGGTTTTTGGTCATGAAATCCTTGCCAAAGCTGATATCTGTAAGTGTTTCTCTAGTGTTATCTTCTAGAATTTTTATGGCTTCAGGTCTTAGGTTTAAGTCCTTAATCCATCTTGAGTTAAGTCCTTAATACATCTTGAGTTGATTTTTGTATAAGATGACAGATGAGGAGAATCCAGTTTCATTCTCCTACATGAATCGTTCACTCTTTTTAAAACAAATATTATTTATTTTTTTATTACACTTTAACCTCTGGGATACATACATGGGCAGAATGTAGATGCAGGTCTGTTACATAGGTATACATGTGCCATGGTGGTTTGCTGCAACCACCAATGCACCATATATTAGGTATTTCTCCTAATGCTATCCCTACCTTGGCCCCCACCAACCAACAGGCCCTGATGTGTGATGTTCTCCTGCCTGTGTCCATATGTTCTCATTGTTCAACTCCCACTTGTGAGTGAGAATATGTGGTGTTTGGTTTTCTGTTCCTGTGTTAATTTGCTGAATATGATGGTTTCCAGCTTCATCCATGTCCCTGCAAAGGACATGAACTCATCCTTTTTTATGACTATATAGTATTCCATGGTGTATATGTGCCACATTTTCTTTATCCAGTCTATCATTAATGGATATTTGGGTTGATTCCAAGTATTTGCTATTGTGAATACTGCCACAATAAACATACATGCATGCATGTGTCTTTATAGTAGAATGATTTATAATCCTTTGGGTATATACCCAGTAATGGGATTGCTGGGTTAAATGGTATTTCTGGTTCTAGATCCTTGAGGAATCACCACACTGTCTTCCACAATAGTTGAACTAATTTACATTCCCACCAACAGTGTAAAAGCATTCCTATTTCTCCACATCCTCTCCAGCATCTGTTGTTTCCTGACTTTTTAATGATCACCATTCTAACTGGTGAGATAGTATCTCATTGTAGTTTTGATTTGCATTTCTCTAATGACCAGTGATGATAACCTTTTTTTTCATATGTTTTAGCCACATAAATGTCTTCTTTTGAGAAGTGTCTGCTCATATCCTTTGCCCACTTTTTGTTGGGGTTGTTTGTATTTTGCTTGTAAATTTGTTTAAGTTTCTTGTAGATTCTGGATATGAGCCCTTTGTCAGATGGATAGATTGCAAAAATTTTCTCCCATTCTGTAGGTTGCCTTGTCACTCTGATGATAGTTTCTCTTGCTGTGCAGAAGCTCTTTAGTTTAATTAGATCCCATTTGTCAATTTTGGCGTTTGTTGCCATTGCTTTTGCTGTTTTAGTCATGAAGTGTATTCCCATGCCTATGTTCTGAATGGTATTGCCTACGTTTTCTTCTAGGATTTTTATGGGTTTAGGTCTTAAATTTAAGTCTTTAATCCATCATGAGTTAATTTTTGTATAACGTGTAAGGAGGGGTCTAGTTTAAGTCTTCTGCATATGGCTAGCCAGTTTTCCCAACACCATTTATTAAAAAGGGAATTCTTTTACCATTGCNCAGTGGCCAGATCTCAGCTCACTGCAAGCTCCACCTCCCGGGTTTACGCCATTCTCCTGCCTCAGCCTCCCCAGTAGCTGGGACTACAGGCGCCCGCCACCTCGCCCGGCTAGTTTTTTTGTATTTTTTAGTAGAAACGGGGTTTCACCGTGTTAGCCAGGATGGTCTTGATCTCCTGACCTCATGATCCGCCTGTCTCGGCCTCCCAAAGTGCTGGGATTACAGGCTTGAGCCACCACACCCGGCTGTTTGTGTCCTTTCTTATTTCTTTGAGCAGTGATTTGTAGTTCTCCTTGAAGAGGTCCTTCACATCCTTTGCAAGCTGTATTCCTAGGTATATTATTCTCTTGGTAGCAGTTGTGAACGGGAGTTCATTCATGATTTGGCTCTCTGTTTGTCTATTATTGGTATATAAAAATGCCTGTAATTTATCCTGAGACTTTGCTGAATTTGCTTATTAGCTTAAGGAGTTTTTGGGCGAGACGATGGGGTTTTCTAAATATACAACCATATCATCTGCTAACAGAGACAATTTGACTTTCTCTTTTCCTATTTGAATACCTTTATTTCTTTCTCTTGCCTGATTGCCCTGATCAAAACCTCCAATGCTATGTTGAATAGGAGTGGTGAGAGAGGGCATCCTTGTCTTGTGCCGGTTTTCAAAGGGAAATCTTCCAGCTTTTGCCCATTCAGTATGACATTAGCTGTGGGTTTGTCATAAATAGCTCTTACTATTTTGAGATATGTTCCATCAGTACCTAGTTTATTGAGTGTTTTTAGCATGAAGGGGTGTTGAATTTTATCAAAGGCCTTTTTTTGCATCTATTGAGATAATCATGTGGCTATTGTCATTGGTTTCATTTATGTAATGAATTATGTTTTTTGATTTGCATATGTTGAACCAGCCTTGCATCCCAGAATGAAGCCAACTTGATCATGGTGAATAAGCTTTTTGATGTGCTGCTGTATTTGGTTTGCAAGTATTTTATTGAGGATTTTCGCATTGATGTTCATCAGGGATATCGGCCTGAAATTTTCTTTTTGTTTGTTGTGTCTCTGCCAGGTTTTGGTATCAGTATGATGCTGGCCACATAAAATGAGTTAGAGAGGAGTCCCTCTTTTTCTATTGTTTAGAATAGTTTTGGAAGGAATTGTACTAGCTCCTCTTTGTACTTCTGGTAGAATTCAGCTGCAAATCCATCTGGTAATGGACTTTTTTTGGTTGGTAGGCTATTAATTACTGCCTCAATTTCAGAACTTGCTATTGGTCTATTCAGGGATTAGACTTCTTCCTGGTTTAGTCTTGGGAGGGTGTATGGGTTCAGGAATTTATCCATTTCTTCTAGATTTTCTATTTTATTAGTGTAGAGGTATTTACAGTATTCTCTGACGGCAGTTTGAATTTCTTTGGGTTCTGTGGTGATATCCCCTTTATCATTTTTTTATTGTGTCCATTTGATTCTTCTCTCTTTTCTTCTTTATTAGTCTGGCTAGTGGTATATCTATTTCGTTAATCTTTTCAAAACACCAGCTCCTGGATTCACTGTTTTTTTTTTTTTGAATAGTTTTTCATGTCTCTATCTCCTTCAGTTCTGTTCTAATCTTAGTTATTTCTTGTCTTCTGCTAGCTTTTGAATTTGTTTGCTTTTTCTTCTCTGGTTCTTTCAATTATGATTTTAGGGTGTTGATTTTAGATCTTTCTAGCTTTCTGATGTGGGCTATACATTCCCTGTAAACACTGCTTTAGCTGTGTCCCAGAGATTCTGGTATGTTGTGTCTTTATTCTCATTGGTTTCAAAGAACTTATTTATTTTGCCTTCATTTCATCATAAACTCAGTAGTCTTTCAGGAGCAGGTTGTTCAGTTTCCATGTAGTTGTGCAATGTTGAGTGAATTTCTTAATCCTGAGTTTTAATTTGATTCCACTGTGGTCTAAGATACTGTTTGTTATGACTTCCATTCTTTTGAATTTGCTGAGGAGTGTTTTACTTCAAATTATGTGATAAATTTTAGAATAAGTGCAATGTGGTGCTAAGAAGAATGTATATTCTGTTCATTTGGGGTAGAGAGTTCTGTAGTTGTCTATTAGGTCTGCTTGGTCCAGAGCTGAGTTCAAGTTCTGAATATCCTTGTTAATTTTCTATCTTGTTGATCTGTCTAATATTGACAGTGGGGTGTTTAAGTCTCCCACTATTATTGTGTGAGAGTCTAAGTCCCTTTGTCAGTCTCTAAGAACTTGCTTTATGAATCTTGATGCTCCTGTATTGGGTCCATATATATATTTAGGATTGTTAGCTCTTCTTGTTGCACTGATCCCTTTACCATTACATAATGCCCTTCTTTGTCTTTGTTTGATCTTTGTTGGTTTAAAGTNAATGTATATTCTGTTCATTTGGGGTAGAGAGTTCTGTAGTTGTCTATTAGGTCTGCTTGGTCCAGAGCTGAGTTCAAGTTCTGAATATCCTTGTTAATTTTCTATCTTGTTGATCTGTCTAATATTGACAGTGGGGTGTTTAAGTCTCCCACTATTATTGTGTGAGAGTCTAAGTCCCTTTGTCAGTCTCTAAGAACTTGCTTTATGAATCTTGATGCTCCTGTATTGGGTCCATATATATATTTAGGATTGTTAGCTCTTCTTGTTGCACTGATCCCTTTACCATTACATAATGCCCTTCTTTGTCTTTGTTTGATCTTTGTTGGTTTAAAGTCTATTTTATCAGAGACTAGGATTGCAACCCCTGCTCTTTTTTTTCTTTCCATTTGCTTGGTAAATATTCCTTCATCCCTTTATTTTGAGCCTATGTGTGTCTCTGCACATGAGATGAGTCTCCTGACTACAGCACACTGATGTGTCTTGACTCTTTATCCAATTTGCCAGTCTGTGTCTTTAAATTGAGGCATTTAGCCCATTTACATTTAAAGTTAATATTGTTATGTTTGAATTCAAATCCTGTCATTATGATGCTAGCTGGTTATTTTGCACATTAGTTGATGCAGTTTCTTCATAGCATTGATGGTCTTTACAATTTGATATGTTTTTGCATGCCTGTATCAAAATATCTCATGAAATTCATGAATATATATACCTACTGTGTACTCAAAAAATTTTTAAATTTGAATTTTAAAAAAGAATAAACCCATCTTTAAAAAGGAAATGTCTGCTTGAAGAAAATTACAAAATGTTAATGGTGATTGTAAACAATCTTAGTTGTCATTTTTCATCTGTTCTAAAATTCTTATTTCCACATTTTATAATTCTTATTAAAATCTGATATATTTTACAATCGGTGGTGACTGATGGTTTAGATTCAGTGAAGTACCGTAAATGAAATTGTACAACATAATTTTTTCTGAGAATACTGGGTAAATGTCAATTCTTCTAAAATAATGTATAAGCTCATTGTTAACTATTAAGCTCTCAATAACGTGTTTTTATTCCCCTCAAGTAAAACTTGAAAAGATTATTCTATATTTTATTGAGCAGAATATATTAAATAATAAAAGCAAAAGATTTTCAGAACAAAATAATTGTGTGATTGTATCTCTACTCAATATAAATAAATACTATAAAACAATTAAGTATTAAATGTTTGTGGTTTTAGATCACAATTTAACATCTAACTCATTTCCATTTTTCCCTACCTCAGTAAGTAGTATTCCACCCACTCTATTTCTCAGGCCAGAATTCTTGTAGTTATTCTAAACCACTCTCATTCTTTCATATACTGCATCAAATCCAGCAGCAAATCTTATTGTCTGTGCTTCTAAGATATATTTTGAGCCTGACAGCCACTCATCTAATGCTAACACCTTATATACAGACCACTAACATCTCTTGCCTGGATGACTTCAGTAGCCTAATAACTGTTTTTCTATCTGTATGGAACCCTTCTGCTAAACTACCATCAGTAGACTTATGGAATGCCTTATGCCACACAACACTGCTTTTGATCAAGGAATTCACTTCACAGAAAAGAGAGTGTGGCATGCTCATGAAATTCACCGGTTGTACCATGTTCCTGACCATGCTAAAGCAGCTGGCTTCATTGAACAGGGGAATGGCCATTTGAAGACTCAGTTACATAGCCAGCTAGGTGGCAATACATTGCAGGTCTGAGGCAAGGTTCTC
The DNA here is from genome assembly GCF_001698545.2 of Rhinopithecus bieti. Classification (NCBI taxonomy): domain Eukaryota; kingdom Metazoa; phylum Chordata; class Mammalia; order Primates; family Cercopithecidae; genus Rhinopithecus; species Rhinopithecus bieti. The sequence continues at coordinate 2,384,594 of NW_016807406.1, read as the reverse complement.
CAGAAGGCTGTATATATATGCTCCAATTCAGCATCCAATATATGATGTTATTTCTCTAATAGCCAGGAATCACAGATCAAAGGATCAAGGGATGGAAATGGGAGTGGCACCACTCATTATTACCTCTATTGACACGCTAGCAAAAATTTTGTTTCCTTTACCCATAATGTTGCTGGCCTGGATGGCTTAGTTCTAAAAGGAGTACATTTCTACCAGCAGACACAACAATGATTCTCTTGAACTAGAAGTTAAGACTGCCACCTGGCTATTGTGTCATCCTTTCTCACCATTCCCCTAAATCAACAGAAAAAGAAGGGAGTTGTGGTGTTGACTATGGTGACTGATTCTAATAAAAGTAAACTGGACCATTACTCCAACAAGGAAGGTAAGAGAAGGTATGTCTGAAATCCAAGAGATACCTTAGGGTATCTCTTGGTATTACTATTCCCTGTGATTGAGGTCAATGGAACATTTCAACAGCCCAATCCAGGCATGACTATTAATGGTTCAGACCCTTCATGTATGAAAGTTTGGGTCATCTTACCAGGTATAGAACCATGATCTGCTGAGCTCCTTGCTGAAGAAGGGAATAGAGAATAGGTAGAAAGAGAAGGTCATTATAAATATCAGCTATGACCATGTGAGCAGTTACAGAAATGTGGACTATAATCATCATGAGTGTTTCCTCCTTATTTTATTGTGAATACATTGTGCCTATATGTCTATATGCATATATTAAGCGAGTATCTTTGTTTTCTTTCTCCCTTATTCCCTTATCATGTAACATAAGATATACTGACTTTGTATCATAGTGTTTGTGTGTTATTAATTTAACATTATGGTATTTAAGTTATGGAATATCAAGAGAAAAGTAAACATCATTTAAGGACTTAATCTTAAGTCCTTCACCTCTTGTGGCGAAGGAATCAGTGCATTTTCAGTTGTATACAAAATAGTTGTATTATGTTAGGCAAAATTATGGCCTTGTTATTGTCTTTATTTGGAGATTAAGTATGGTATAAATACGGGTGGCAAGTTGACAAGGGACAAGTTTATGATGATTAATTTTATGTCAACTTGACTGGGTGAAAGGAAGCCAGACAGCTAGTAAAACATTATTTCTGGAGCTTTCTGTGAGAGTATTTTCAGGAAAAAAAAAAAAAAAAAGGAGCATTTGGATTTGTAGACTGAGTAAAAAAGATCACCCTTACCAGTGTGAGTGGGCATCATCCAATTCTTTGAGGGCTCAAATAGAATAGAAAGGTGGAGGAAGGTCAAATTTGTTCTCTCTGCTTAAGCTTGGACATTCATTTTCTCTTGCCCTAGGACTTCAGTGCTTCTTGTTCTAAGGCTTTCAGGTTTGGACTGGGGCTACACCACCAACTTCTCTGGTTCTTCCACTTGCAGATGGAAGATCCTTAGGCTTCTCAGTCTTCATAGTCACATAAGCCAATCTCTCAGAACAAATTTAGTTCTACATAACTGTGTCTATCTCATTGGCTCTGTTTCTCCAGAAAACCCTAATACATTATTCCTTTCTTGCTCCCCTATCTTCAGCCACCTTCTGCAAAGTCTGTTTGCCACACAACAACCAGAAATATTATTTTAAAATGCAAGTCTGAGCATTTCATTCTTTTCTCAAATTTTGCAGTGGCTTCCCGTCACTCTTAAGTCCCCAATGTGCCCATGATGCCCTACTGTATCAGGTGCCTGAATAACCAAATCCAGATACTGCTTACTCTCTCATTCGCTGCAACCATTCTGTCCTCCTTGTTATGTGCATGTACAAATACAAAGGACTCTAGGCCTTTGCATTTGTTATTTTCTCTCTCTGAAATGCCATTACCAAAACATGTATAGCTCCTTTCTTCTTTTATTTATGTTTCAGCTCAAATGTCTTTTATGCATATAGGGTTTTGTAACCAACTAATAGAAAATGACGATTTTCTCTACTCATCCTTGCCGCTTATCTGGCTCAAACTCTTTCCTCACAGTTTATATCATGGTGACAACGCATCTATACATATATTATCAGTTATAACATAAATTATTTATTTCTTATTTACTAGAGATAAAGGAATTCCAGAAGAGGAGGAAATAGTAGTGTATTTTTAAGAATTTATTTTGGCAAAGATTAATTTTGAGGAAAATCCAAACCCCAAAGCTATAAATAAAGGAAAGACAGGTCTGGAAATAAAGGAAATAAAGCTATAAATAAAGGAAAGACAAACTTCAAATTAAGTCTTAAAACCAGGTGTGGTGGGTCATGCCTGTAATCCCAGTACCTTGGGAAGTTGAAGTGGGAGGATCGCTTGAGCCCAGGAGTTTAAGACCAGCCTGGACAACATAGGGAGACCCTGTCACTACAAAAAAGTTGTTTTTAAAAACTAGCTGGGCACAGTGGTGCACATGTATAGCCCCAACTACTCAGGAGGCTAAGGTGTGAGGATTGCTTGAGCCCAGGAGGTTGAGCTGCAGTGATTGTTGTGAATGCACCACTACACTCCAACCAGGGCAACAGAGCAAGATTCTGTCTCAAAGAAAAAAATTTAAAAATGAAATTATTTTAAAAACAAACACCATATACCAAGTTAAGTGATAAACTGGAAAAATATTTGTGAACTATATAATATGAAAGGTTACAGTTTTGAGTATATTTAAGTTTCTAAAAGAATATAAAATAGCAAAAGAACCCATCAGAAAATGCCAAAGAAAATGTCTATACATTTCAGGAAAATGCAGCTGAGATATAGTTGTCAAGCCTTCTAATAATCCAGAACATACAAATTAAAATGAGATACAATATGCATTCAAACAGATTGATCAAAATTAGATTATTAATATCCAGTGTTGAGGAGATTTTGACAAAATAGATAGTCACATTCTATTGAGGAAGCTGTAAAAGTCCAGCTGCTTTTGAGATTAAATTCTTCAAATTGAAAATGATACACTTACTTAGAAACTCTTGCTTCTATATACCTATCTGAGAAAAATGCTGTTACATCTGAAGAATAAATACACAAATATTTATCGTAACATTTTGTAAGACATAAAACTTAAAAGCATTTAAATGCTATGCTATGTTTATTCTATGAAATACGCTGCCATTAATAAGGTAGATCTAAGATAATAATATGAATAGACCTCCTTATTTCATGTAGTTAATTGAAAAAAGTTGCAAAGTATATGTACAGTACAATTCCACTAATCTCAAAATATTTATAAGTGTGTGTGTGTATAAACACTCACATGCATAGAGAGAGGGAAGATAGATATGGATAAACCTACGATTGTGTAAGGAAATAAATATACATTTATTGGAGAGTGGTTATATCTGGGAGGTTAATGGAATTAATCAAAATTGGCTGAGGAACTTTCATTTTTTACTGTTGGAATTTGTTTTCAAATATTCCTTAAGTACTCACCTATTTTCATGAGAAAAATAAATAAAATAAGTGACTGACAAAATGTCTGCTATTGGCTTCATACAAAGACCTGCTCAGTCATCATAATATACCTAACTATAATTTAAGATTGCTTACATGTCTTTGAGGAGTTATTTTTTTCAAAATCTATATTAACTACTATGGAATCTTGCCAATTTGTAATTTATAACACAAAAAATTTTCATTAATTTTTCTATTTTTTCTCATTTAAATCTAATTTTCTTTATTTCTTAATTCAGTGTTTTATCTAAAGTTGAAAATGCACATTAAATATGTTAGCATAAGATTATGAGTAATTTTCTTCTGCAAATGAGAATTATATTTAAACTATACATTAGCTCCCACATATTACAAATCCATGATGAGAGGATGAACTAAGGTGATTCAAGAAATATTCAACCCACTTTAATATTAGCAAAGCTTTAATGATACTATTACCTTATCCATTTATATCCTGACACTCTAATGTGTCATAATGCTTTGACAGGTCTCATCTTTGAATGCAAAATGACTTCAGAGTCCCTTGACATTTTACATCTAAATTTATATAAACAGTCAGTTTTACAAAAGGAATAGAAAAGAGACCCAGAGTTTAATCTAAGTGTTCTTTCAAATTTTGCTTGATTTGGTGTGTGAGCTATGAGTCAACTGTCTGATTTTAGAATACCTGGGAAAACTAGATGAAGGCTGACGAACAGTAAAAAGATCTGTATTCACAGCTCCATTTTAAAATAGAAATATAGAAAAACACTTTGAAACAGTACTTCTGATTTATAACTTAAAGGTCAATAAAATAAAATCTGCTTTCAATTATAGTTTTCTTCAGGTATCTCAGAATGGATCAATATCATGTTCAAACAATACAATTCTACCCTTCCAAACTTGTCATTTCATTTCTTCACGTAAATACTATTTTGCTCAAATCTGTTATGCTAACTCCAAAGAAATACTTTGCAAAGTTTTCTCCACCTTTAAGAAAATAAATATATCAATAACAAAAATACTAAGTGACTATTTAGTGTATATGTTGGAAGCTTGCTGGGCGTTCTATTACTGTTTCATAAATTATCTACTAAAGCACGGTGGGACTAATTGGAACTATTACATTAATCCCCAGAATAACTTTTTCCTTTGGTATTGGATGAATGTAACTACATTAGACACACAAATCATCATGCCCTATGAGTTAATCCATTCTTCTAAGGCAGTACAATAAAACCCAACTGAGGCCATACATGCACCCTAAGGATTTGCAATCTCATCCTGATTTTAGAAACATAAAGACCATTAGGAGATTGTTTATATCTGTCCTGCGTCTCAATAATATGACAAACCCAAGAGATCAAGACATCAAAGTGAAATGAAATGCCACATCTCTAATTTTGATAAATGTGTATTTTGGTTCATTATGATTGATTGGTTTCATATTTCTTCTAAGAGTCACTAAAAGGCTATCATGATTGCTTGCTTGCTTACTTACTTTTTATATCTCTCTTTGTACTTTTGCATAGTTTTGTGTGTAGACCACATTTCACAGAGTTTGAGGTTCAAGTTAGCATGGCATTTATAGAAGCCTTTTTTCATTATTAATTAAATAACAATATGCATTACACACATCATTTGTGAAAAAGTGAAGGTATAGAACAGCTCTTTTGTTAACCCTTTCAGAAAAAAGATACCTCATCATTGATATGAAATCTGTTTCCACGGCTTTTTATAGGACAGATTGACATTTAGCCTTAGCACAACCCTCTCCCACAGAATCCTGACCTTTTGTCCAGCTCAGATCTGCTGCCTCAAAGAGTTGCGGTGAAGGCACACATATAACCTTAAGAAAAAATCACTATATTTTTAAAGACTGTGTAGCTGCCATATTTGATACCATTCAAAACCCTCCACAATCTGGCCCAAGCTCATTTTATTAAAAATTTATATTCCCTCTCTAAATCCTTAACTGTAGACATTGAAACACAGTGATGGAGCCTATACCTCAACATAAATCTTTTCTTGAGTTCCCCCTACCAACTGAAATGCCCTGCATTATTTCTCTCTCTCTCTCTCTCTCTCTCTCTCTCTCTCTCTCTCTCTCTCATATCACTCCTTCCCTCTCGATAAGATCTAAATCAAGTTGCAAGGTTTTTTGTTGTTGTTTCTCTTACGACTTCCAATCATTTTAGCTTTTTTCTCTGTGGTTAAAAAGCACAAGTTTAGCATGAGTTAAACTCCTTTTGCAAGCAAAAAATAAAAAATAAAAAGAGAGAAGCTAGAATACTCAAACAAAAAGATACAACTTGAATAAGCAAACGTATGGACGTAGAAAGGGAAAACCCTGAGACGTTTGGCACTGAACAACAATTCTGTTCAGTGGTCTTTACGTGAAGTGAACTTTCAGTAACTCGTTCTTAGCCTTCCTTCATTCAGCATCAGAAAAGACAGAAAAGAAACAAACAAACAAAGCACCACCAAGTTTCCAACTTCATAATCACTTATATACACAATGTAAGAAAATGCTGCAATAATCACAAAATTGGAGGCAAGGAGAAGACACAGGACAGTTGTATTTAAAATGAAATATCTTTCACATTTTAAAGCTGCCTTTAAAATGAAAATATCAGAAACATTTTCTGAAAGATTTTAATATGTGAGAGCATCTCTTTGTGACATTACTAAAAGCAAAATCGTTTAGTACTTTGGAAGTGTTAATAAATTAGACTGTGAAGTAACAGAATGCAGGAGCAAATCCCTACTATCTAATTCACTTTCCACCACAAAGTAGATGCTTTAAAAAGCTTACGGATGCCAGGTGTGGTGGCTCATGCCTGTAATCCCAGCACTTTGGGAGGCTGAGGCAGAAGGATCACAAGGTCAGGAGACGCAGACCATGGTGAAACCTGTCTCTACTCAAAATAAAAAAAATCAGCCAGGCACGGTGGCGGGCACCTGTAGTCCCAGATATTCGGGAGGCTGAGGCAGGAGAATGGCATGAACCCGGGAGGCGGAGCTTGCAGTGAGCTGAGATCATGCCACTCCACTCCAGGCTGGGTGACAGAGTGAGACTCTGTCTCAGAAAAAAAAAAAAAAAAAAAAAAAAGCTTACGGAGAGGAAGAGTCAACATGGCGAAAATGGCAATAGTGCCCAAAGTAATTTATAGTTTTAATGCTATATAGCCAAGACAATCCTAAGCAAAAAGAACAAAACTGGAGGCATCATGACTATAGTACAAGGCTACAGTAATGAAAACAGCATGGTGCTGGTACCAAAACTGATATATAGATCACTGGAACACAATGGAGGCCTCAGAAATAACACCACACATCTACAACCATCTGATCTTTCACAAACCTGACAAAAACAAGAAATGGGGAAAGGATTCATTATTTAATGCATGGTGTTGGGAAAACTGGCTAGCCATATGAAACACACTGAAACTAGACACCTTCCTTACACCTCATACAAAAATTAACTCAAGATGGATTGAAGACTTAAACTAAGACACAAAACCATTAAAACCCTAGAAGAAAACCTAGGCAATATGATTCAGGACATAGGCATGGGCAAATACTTCATGACTAAAACACCAAAAGCAATTGCAACAAAAGCCAAAATTGACAAATGGGGCCTAATTAAACTAAAGAGCTTCTGCACAGCAAGAGAAACTATCATCAGAGTGACAAGGCAACCTACAGAATGGGAGAAATTTTTGTAATCTATCCATCTGACAAAGGGCTCATATCCAGAATTTACAAGGAACTTAAAGAAATTTACAAGAAAATACAAACAACCCCAATAAAAGTGGGCAAAGGATATGAACAAACACTTCTCAAAAGAAGACATTTATGCTGCTGATAAACAAAAAAAGCCCATCATCACTGGCCATTAGAGAAATGCAAATCAAAGCCACAATGAGATACCATCTCATGCCAGTTAGAATGGTGATCATTAAAAAGTCAGGAAACAACAGATGCTGGAGAGGATGTGGAGAAATAGGAACACTTTTACACTGTTGGTAGGAGTGTAAATTAGTTCAACCATTGTGGAAGACAGTGTGGTGGTTCCTCAAGGATCTAGAACCAGAAGTACCATTTGACCCAGCAATCCCATTTCTAGGTATATACCCAAAGGATTATAAATTATTCTACTATAAAGACACATGCACATGCATGTTTACTGTGGCACTATTCCCAATAGCAAAGACTTGGAACCAATCCAAATGCGATCAATGGTAGACTGGATAAAGAAAATGTGACACATATATTCCATGGAATACTAAGCAGTCATAAGAAAGGATGAGTTCATGTCCTTTGCAGGGACATGGATGAAGCTGGAAACCATCATTCTCAGCAAATGAACACAGGAACAGAAAACCAAACACCACATGTTCTCACTCATAAGTGGGAGTTGAACAATGAGTACACATGGACACAGAGAGAGGAACATCATACACTGGGGCCTGTCAATGGCTAGGGGCTAGGGTAGGGATAGCATTAGGAGAAATACCTAATGTAGATGACGGGTTGATGGATGCAGCAAACCACCATGGCACATGTATATCTATGTAACAAACCTGCACGTTCTGCACCTGTGTCACAGAAGTTAAGTTAAAATAAAAAAAAATAAAAAATAAAGATAAAATGGTGGGAAATTTTAAAGGCTTATTGAATAATAAATAAATACATAAGTAAATAAAAGTATTATGATATTCTGGCCTTCTACCTGGAATTCTCCATATGAGAAAAAGAGTGCATGGCTATCCAAAACCCAACACTGATACAACCTTTCTCTTATTCTCTATTTATCACCTGTAGAAATTAATGACAATTGGCCAGGTGCAGTGGCTCACGCCTGTAATCCCAGCACTTTGGGAGGCTGAGGCAGGTAGATCACAAGGTCAGGAGTTCGAGAACACTTTTTATTTTCAAGGTGCCCTGCTTAATAAATATTATTTTAATAATACCAACAGTGAATGTTTTCAACTTTCTGGAATATAATTCTTCTACTTGTTGTCACGGTCACCACTTCTTAGCTTTTCCAGTTCTCTGTTTTCCAGATATGACTAGGTTCTATTGTTGCTCACATTGATTATCTGCTATTAACACAACAACTGGAGACACACTGACAACTCTTACTGTTAGCTTTAAAAATAGCATTCCCAAAATGTCAATGAAGTTGCATACTGGTCAAGCTTTTTAGCACAATTAAAAACTATTTGATTTATTTACAGAGTTATTATTTCTTTCCTTAGATCAGGTCATGCACCAGAAAATTATCCTTGGACAACACTGGCAAACATCTTACTTTTAGGAGGCCCTCAGAAAATAATTATTACACACTAGTTCCATCAAAGGCTCAGTCAACTTATTATCACAGACAGCACACACAAGGTAATAATTCAAATTTCAATACAATTCTATAAGTATCTAAAATAAATTCACAGATCACTCCTTCCAAATATGAATATGATGTAAACAATGCACAAAAATTTCAATTAGATTATAAGTACAGTCTGTGACTCAGGCCCTATCTTAGCATGGGAAGCTTTTGTTTTAATTAATTCTACTTCTGAAAGGAATTACTTGATGCTGTCTTGGAATAATAAAGATAAGTCCCCAAATCCTGTTTCCGAAACTTATCAGTTTTTTGTTGTTTGCTTATTCATGTTAGACGAGTTAATAACTTTCTTTTTAAACTTTAGAGATTTTACATAGTTTTCAGGTATATAGTGTGTGTGTGTGTGTGTGTGTGTGTGTGTGTGTGTGTGTGTGTGTTCTTCCTGAAATACTGATCCCATGTGATGTTGACAGTGGCATAAGGGGTGGATAATAAGAGTAACCAGGGTTCCAGAGCAACAAACATTGGCTAGTTTATTGTTGATTGCTAGCAGAAAAATACTGCCAACTGTTCACCAATCCACATCCCACTTAAAAGCCCATCAGTAGAGAATGGGGTTAAGTAAACGATGATATAGCAATATTATAGATAATATAGACCATTTAGGCTGGGCGTGGTGGCTCACGCCTGTAATCCCAGCACTTTGGAAGGCTGAGGCAGGCAGATCACGAGGTCAGGAGATTGAGACCAGCCTGGCCAAAAAGATGAAACCCTGTCTCTATTAAAAATTCAAAAATTAGCTGGGCATGGTGGCACACACCTGTGGTCCCAGCTTCTTGGGAGGCTGAGACAGGAGAATCACTTGAACCCGGGAGGTGGAGATTGCAATGAGCCACGATCGTGTCATTGCACTCCAGCCTAGCAACAAAGCAAGATTCCGCTGCAAATATGTATATATATATACCATTTAAAAGGATGATTAAATTTTATGACGGCTTTCACAGGAAAATCTTCCAAGAGTGTTAATGAGTGAAAAGGATTTAGTGTTACATAAGATGTTACATTTTACATTAAAATACATCAGAGAATCAGAGAAACACAGTTACAAATAGAAATAATTCTACATATTTTAATAATAAATTTTCATAAGTATTTTTATAAGAAGTATGGAAATAGGATATCCTCTGGAAAGATAAATACTAGATTTAAAATAGTGATTATTTCTGGGCAGTACACTGATTTTGGACTGTGGGTGTACATCAACAGAACTATAAACTTAATGCATTGTGTCTAGAAACTTAAAATAAAATGTTTTAATCATGTATAAAACAAAAGGATGTTTTATTGTTTTAATTGTCAAACACCTTCTAGTGAAAATACAAGCTGATTTCCACATAGGTGTTCAGTGAGACATATTGTAACAAAACACCAAGAATCACCTGTAATTGGCACATTTTTTGAATGCAAACTACTTGCCAATAGTTTGTTTCCTTGGTTAAAACACTACTGCTACATTTTATTTTAAATTTTGAAGATTATGTATATCATATCAAATATTAACATTTACTCTACCATGACTATCATAAATACAGAATCAGAGCTTCGTGAATTAATTATTTATTTTCCATAGGAGCCAAATAAACTGAATTAAAGCTAAATTACTAACAATAAACAACTTAATTTTAGTTAATGTATTAAAAGTGGAAAAGTCCTTGCTCAAAAGAACTTAGAAGAAAATACAAAGATGTATCAAGTTGTTAAAAGAAAAGATCACCGCAGTAATCAGAGAAGCTCTCAAACATTCAGGCACTTTAACCTTGAGTATACACATCCAGGGTTCTCTTTTATCAACAATTCGTCTCTAGCAGGCTTTTTTTTTTTCTTTCATTTTGATGAGGTCCACAGGTAACCTTTTCCAGCAGCTCCCAATATACACCCCCCCCCCCTTTTCTGGGGCTAATTTGCACAATCTTCTCCTTCAGGTCCACATTACAAAGTGAGGGAATTCCTCGAGATGAACTATCAGGAACTGTCACTGCCCCTTCCTGGTCAATAAATGAGAAAAGGGGTCCAAAAGACTGTGTTTGTACAGGTCTGAGTAGTGGAAACTCAAGAGTAGGAATCCCACTCAAATCTCACTGTTGAAATTGAGAATAAGTAGTTTCCTCCTCCCTTCTCAAATGAGTAGGGAGACTGTGCTGGCATTGGGGGTTGGTAGGTGGTGTATAGAGTACTAGTTGATGTCTACTACAGTGAAAATATCAGTAGGTATACAACATAATATTGGTTACTTACTCTCACTTGACAAATGATTTTATACAGACAACATTGCCAACCTTCCGATCGGAGTGGGCTCTTTGATCATGCTTGATAAACATTTTGTATTTGTGCATTTGTCACCTTTCTTTTCTTGGATGCATATTTTTCAGTATTGTACCTAATCTTCTAATTTTATTTATATTTTCCCTCTCAGAAAACTACCTTAACTTTCTCTTAATCATTCTTAGTAAATAAAATATACCTTAAACGCTATAGATCACATTGGAAAAACTGAAGCAAAAAATTTACTATGCTATATATATGTATATGTATATATTGATGAGATATATGTATATGTATATATTGATGACATACACACATACATATGTATATGTATATATGTATATAAATATATATTTATATATGTATATATATT
>NW_016807406.1:2348163-2371280 GCF_001698545.2 Rhinopithecus bieti | reverse complement strand
TTATTTATATATGTATATATATTTAGATAAATATGTAATATGAAAATTTTAAAATAGAATGTTTATGAAGATTTGATACTATTGTTAGATAAGCTTGTAAATATTTTGTACCTTGAGATAAATGAAACTTCAAACAACAATTGGATTTTAGAGCACGTATCTTGGTCTGCATATATTGGAATGCAGTTATTGACCTGCATAAACTAAGCAGGAAAGATCAAGAGAAACCTGATCTTTAAACATAGCACCTGTATATCATTTTTTCCCCCACTGGCATGACATCTAATAACAAAAATAAAACAAATTTCTGTGAGTCAGACTGCCTCACACGTCTGCCACTGGACTGGAACATTGCAGAGCATATTCTCCTGCTGGTTTCATGATTTTACTTAAGTCACTCACAATTTGGGCAGCTTGGTGCCTTCATTGCTCTCCCAATATGTTAATAATCATCTCTTACTAATGTCAAGGAGGAGTGAGTTAAACCTACTCTAAGGGAGTAGCATAGGAGTTCAATACATTTCTCCTTCCATAAGATATCTTATTCTTATGCCTCTTCACATATGATCTTTCTAATTTGCTCTCAATTCTATTCCTCTTCTGTCCTCTGGGACTTTGTCCAATTATTCTTTCCATTTCTTTCTTCTGCTTTTATGTATCACCAGTCCAAAGGGTCAATAAAAATGTTCAATTCTTTTCTATCCTAAAAAAAGTATCTTAATCTTGCTTCTAATTTAAGTATCATACTTTAATCTTTTACAACAAAACAGTATCAAAAGTTGAATGTAGCTTTTCTGATTTCAATTTCTCATCTTCTCATTCCTCAAAATATTGCAATCTTATTTTGTCCCATAAATTGAACTTACAAGAGAAATTTATGACCTCTAAGTTGCCAAAATCAACCACAGTCTCTTCTTAGGTTTCATTCGTATAAAATTGCCGCTGTTTGGCAGTACCTTTTTAAGACTCACTTCGTCTTTAATTCTGACAATAATTAAAGATTCTCCTCCTTTTATCTCTCTTGATGCTCTTACCCAGTTTTCAAACATCCATTCATTACTTGAATACTTAAAGCATTTGCCATGTTATATGCTAGTATGTTTGTTGGCTTCCCTTTCTCATCTGACATCACTCTATGTTCATCATTGTATCAGTTTTTCTCTTCTTATCTGCTTCCTTTCTTTGCAATGTTTTATATATACCTTTGGCATTTATCTATATGACTATAATGGCCAAATCACTGTTACTGATTCTAGCATCTCCTCTGAAGTCTAAGACCGTATTTCTAAATTTCTATTGAAAATGTTTGTGACGTTTTCCCATTGCCACTGAAAATGTTTGCTCTTCACATATGAAATAATAATATTACCTTTCTTATCTGCTCTTTTTCATTTTCTGAGTTCGAAACTCTCTTCTAACTTAACAAGTTAACCAAGGTAGTGATCTTGAGGTCCTCCTTGACCACTGTCTCTTCTTTTATCGCCACATACAATCTTTGTCAAGCCATAAAGTCTATGTCTCCAGAGTGTCTTGGGACTTTTTTATTCCATTCCAAAACAAACTCCATAGATGAGATTGTAAGTGTTCTCTGGTACCTATCATTTTTTCCCCCTACATTCTATCAGACTGCTACTTGAATTTTCTTCATTACAAAATATGTTGTCCTTTTAGTCTATTGCTCTAATGCCTTCTATAATTTAGATTAAAATTCTTAATATTAATCATTTAAAGTCCTGCCTTTCATGTGTAGTATTATCTAAATTTTTCTAAAATGTCTCTTTTCCTAATAGAATCCTTTCTAGTCTTCAAGACTTAGGGCAAAGGCCAAGCCCTTCATGAAGCCTTTTCTAATGTTTTGAGTCAGAAGGGATTTCTATCCAGTTAAGACTGTAGCTCAATTAAAGTTCTTACTAAAACATGTCATATAGTGCTGTAAAATTTCTCGGTGGCACAAATCCCAAGCACCACTGCAGCTCTTGACACACTTACTTTTCCTAAGACTTTGTTGAACTGAATCTTTGAAACCTCTGTGTTCGTCTGTATTAATTGTATGGTGAATCAGTTAATATTGGCACCTCTGGCCTACAAAGTTTTGGTTATAAGACCAATCTTGAGGCTCTGATGATACTAAGATGACTTCTTTTTATTCCTTTCCTCTCCAAGTTTAGGAGATTCTATACAAAACTGCAGCGTGGCTTAGTTGCCTGAACTTGAGTCTCAGAAGTGAACACTTTTCTACTTGTCTAGTTTTTGTTCAGGTTATATAATCTTATTGTGTACTCTTTAGTCAACAGATGGAGATAATTCCACTTATCATTGGCTTTTCTCATGGGGGAATTGTTTCCATGATCCCTTGAGCAAATCTCTTTCTAAAGTCACAGTTATCAGAACATTGGCATTCTATCATGGACTATTTAGAAGGAATAGTTTCTTGAACTGCAGCTATCACCAGATGGTGTTGTGGTTTTTTGTTTTTGTTTTTTTAGAGAGAATGCTAAAATGGGATTCTGAAGACCTGAGTTCTAGTTCTGATTTTAAAATAAAAGGCACCATTTCAATGTGTTTGTATGTATTGAATAAAATGTAATTAGAAGAATATTTCTATATGTCTCCAAAAGTAGGTATGGAGATGAAAATATTTTATTTTCCAATCTAAAATTGGCCTCTTAGTTTTGTGACCTACCTATAGTGTTAGTTTTAGCTTCCACTTGCTAATCTGTAAAAGGAAATAATAATTACTACATTAGAGAATTGTTATAAAGATTGAATAAGATAAAGTTTAAGGCATGTATTTTCTGGTACTTAGTCAGAATGCAATACAACATAGCCATATACTACTATGAAAGATCTAAAGTTTATTTATTATAACAGCATAAATTAGGAATTTTTAATCAAAAAATTTTGAATAGAAATTAAAGGGATCATGAACTGCAATAAGAAAATATTATAACTTAATTAATTTCTAGTGGAAATTTACTTTTCCTTCTATAATGAATGAAGGTGACAAACTATGGTAGGACTATCAATCTCTATAATGTTATCATCAATAAAAGCCACAGATAGTGTCATATATGATTGTTGTTGCAGATATTTCAAAATACAATGTACATTCATCACTACTTCAAAATTACTATACATATTAGATCTGCTGCTAGATATTGTTATTTAATGTCATAAGGAAGCACATATATATGTCAAATTTCTACTTACAAATATAGTAACATTAAAATATAATTGGTATCCATTATAATATCATACATTTTATTTTGTACTTTTAAACATTATTTTGGAAGAGTTCAGATGATTCACCAGGCTGCCAAATGAGTAGCACAAAAGTGTTTAAGAACCCTTGTCATAAGTTATTTAGCACAACAACAGTAAAACTGGATTAAGTCTATGAAACTCTTCATATTCAAAGGAATTCTTTTTGTGTATGTAATTATTATTTTTGAAATGGAGCAGCTCTTCAAAGCTGACCAATTTTGGCCAAACCTACCATACAAAAATGTCCTTCTAATTATCCTTGTTCAATGCCTCCAGCTGCCTGTGGCATAAACACTTTAAACAGCTACTCAGCCTTCCTGAGTTTGAAATTGGTTCTTAATTAAAATGGGAAGCAATTACAACCTTATTTATGCCACGGGAACTTAAAATACTTGCCTCTAATATAAAACTGAGGGAGAGCCTATTTTTTGGTGCCAATGCATAACACCGAAGTTGGTTATTACTTTGTATGTTTGTTCAATTTCTTTACAGTTTTATTTTCTGGGGCAGTAAAACAGGGATAACATATATCTATATTTTATCTGTATTAGATACAGATGATAATGATATTGATAAAGATATATAGGTATAGATGATATAGATAGAGATAGATACAGAGGTAGGTTTTCAGTTTGCTCTCAGGGAGCATTTAGAGGTTTGTGAAATTTGTCGTCAGTTTTTTTTTTTTTTTTTCTTCAGTTTCTTTTTTCTTTCAGGTTCAAAGTGCATTATGAATATGAGAAACCACCAATGTGTGATATTGTTCTCTCAGAAACTTTTTAATGTGAAATTTCCGGGTTTAGTAATTTAAAATGTAAATATATATGTATATGTTTATTATGTGTATTTGTTTATATTATGTATATATGTAGAGTGGGAATCCAATTAGAAGGAAATTTGGAGACAAAAAGTATTTTATACCTCACAAACCATGCACTGTTAGTGGCTCACTTTTCACTCTTTGTCTAGAAATATGCTGCTTGTGCACTAGATACATCATATGCATGG
Source organism: Rhinopithecus bieti (assembly GCF_001698545.2). NCBI lineage: Eukaryota > Metazoa > Chordata > Mammalia > Primates > Cercopithecidae > Rhinopithecus > Rhinopithecus bieti. The sequence goes on along the minus strand of NW_016807406.1, from coordinate 2,367,008 downwards.
ATATGAAAATACCATACAAGCCCAAATCTCTGCTTTTATTTTATCATGAAAATGTACTAAATGTCATTTATTTGTTGGGCGAATATAAACTAGCTCTCTCAATGTGCTAATTCTTCATTCATTGTATGAAGAACTTGTGGTTCTTTTAGATCTCTGCTGTTAGTTTTACAGCAATGTTCCATTGTCAGGAGAGAAACTTAAAAGCTGTAGGTATAAAACCAACTGAACTTATATGGCTTTTGTTTAGTTTATATACATTGATATGGCAATGGCAATTCATCATCTGAACTATTTCTGGGAAATCAACTATTACTTTCAATATTTTACAGGGATTTTTAGTTTTCATTGGAAAATATTAAAACAATTTAGTGTATATTCCAATGCCATAGTGATGGCTATTCAGAGATTAATATAGAAGGACAGATATTTTATATAAAATTTTTAGTAAAAGAAAACAGTAGAGATACTTGTTTAAAAGTATCCAAGACTACTGGATCCATCTGCTATCCCTTTAGGTAATTTTATTTACATTGAAAGAGTTCATCAGAAAAATTGCCCACGGTAAAATAATGGGAAATATCCTTTCAGAGGAGATTAATAAATTATCCAGTGCTTTAGAAATCAGAAGTAAAATGTGATATTAAGCCCAATTGGATGGAAAATTGATCTTAATAAATTTCCTTTCTCCTGAAACTTCATTTGAAAACACAGTGATTTCAAAATGTGTATTTTGCATTTGCTCATTTTAAATCATTATCTAAAATATATTTAACAATTCTGTAAATACATAAGCAAATGGTAGAAATAAAAGCCTAAGGTGATCAAAGTGAAAGTGTTCTTTCTTATTTCTACTTTATATCTACCAATTATTTGAAGCATTTGTCTCCCTAAATGAATAGCCATGTTTGGAGCCAGAGGTCTGAAAATAATTAAAGCATATCAATCTGATATTTGCAAAAGAGAGAATTTTGTTGCCTTTAAATAGTCTAATTATATTTATAATCACCATCTGTCTATTCCTACTTTCTATTTGCTGGACCTTTCACTAGAGTTTCTCAAAAACACTGTTCTAATTAGATATACCTACAAGGTAATTCTAGACAAGATAATTCTGTTGTAGGAATTAGGGTTGGGTTGGGGAGGTTGGTGACTAAAACCACCCTTACTAGGTAGTGTCCTATAGTATTTTTGAAGACGAGGATATTTTCCACATCCTACCAAAGTCTAATTTTTGGTTGATCTCAATGAAATGAGTTTGTGGCACTATTTTTGAAACCAGTGTTTTAGAAACAATCAACTTTATGTACTAAAACAAAACAAATAAAAAACGCTTTAATATAGTCTACTGTCCACCAATTGTGGGCTATTTCTATAAGTAAATTTTATTATAGCTCCCAAATAACAATGGCAATCAATTGCTCTTATGACTCCAAGGCTGCCTGGCATCACACTTAGTAATTTTTTGTTATGGCTCCTTTACTTGGAAGTTTTCATAACATTATAACATATTTTCAATAAATAAAAGTGAAAGCATCTTTGGTAACTCAGTAATCCCATCAGAATAAAGATCTTATGCTACTGTCAAGGGAAAGTTTTACTTCATGATTCCATTAAACCAGTGTACAAATGGACTGGATCAGTCTTAGTAAAAGCCAAAAATTTGCAAAAGCACAAATTTGCCATCTGAATCCTCCTTATCAATGTTATACTGTTGTACAGTGATACCTAATGCTATATGTTTTATCCTCATCTATCACCATATCCACTTTGCTCCATTAAAGCCTGCTTCTGTGATCTACACAGTGAATTGAACACGACAGACAATAGACAAAATACTTCTTTAATAAAGTAATGATTAAAAGATAGATCCTGATATCTGACATGAGTACCATGAATTTGAATTTGAGTAAATGTAGTATCTCTCCTAAGGATGCTTGTATGTTAAGAATTATTTCTAATTTTAAATATCTAATGTGCTGATCAAAGAATTTTAGGCAATGGAAACAAAGTAAAAACATTTAGTAGAAAGGAGGCTTTTAAAGGTTGTTTGAAGGTAGTAAGTTATGGCCAAAGCATCAGTCCAGAGTTTAAATTCCTCACATGGCAACTTTTAAGAAGATGATTCTGAGTTACTGTGAATCAGAGTTTTTTCCATCTATAACACAATGCTAATAACAACCTTCAAGGATGTTATAATGACTAAATGAAAGAATAGTCTAAAACATGTACAAATGTCTAAAAGATAAAAAACAATAAATGCAAACTTCCTTTCCTTGAAGTGATATTATATCAGCAACCACCCTCTCAACCAACATGTATGATTATCCTTATCCAGAGTTTAACAGGCAAATATAAATGAATATAATTTTACATTATCTGTTATTTTGAATTCCATAGATGAACTTTGTGGAAATGGTAGATTTTCCAGATCTTTTATTCCTATTGAAGTTTTGTCTATCATCATCATCATCACAATATCATTAGCTAAAATGCTTTGTCCAACACTAGTTTATTTGTTGGTTCAACCTGACAGAGAGTAGCAGCTTTTAATTCCTTGTAAGTCAGTGGTCCTGACAACATTAATTTCAGTATGACTATTTTAAACTAGTTTTAATGTATATATACTCACAGCCACACTTTTCACGATGTATTATGTCAATTCAGTAAATTACAGTTACTGGTCACAATCCGGGGAAGGTCTCTAGGAGATTTATACTGTTTAGGAAAGACAAACCCTTGTCTTACCATGACCCAAAAGAGCTACACACTATGTTTAATAAATAAATATGGTATAGAAAACCCATCAGACAACAACAACAAAAACTCACAAAATACACATTTCAGAAAAATGAAGGCTAAGGAGAAAGATGATTCTTACCTAGATCTTCAATGATCATTAAATGAACTATGCAATATTTACCAAATCCTGAAAAACTTTGTAGGATAGACAACCTATGAATGTTGAGGCTCTTAAGAATGAGCAAAAGCACGCAGATTTTGTAGGGGGACTGAGATTTGGAAGAAGCGATGGACAAGGATTGCATTTCTCTATGTTATGGCTTTATTCTGAGAGCAGATTTCAGTACAGCTAGAGCAAGTACACTGAGATAAAAACCTACCATTTTATTAAGGTGATGAACTAGAGGACAGAGTCTATGACAACCACTACAACCACTGCCACAAGAAAGCGATAAGATTACAAACTATGCTCAAACTTCTGCCTGACTCTGGATCTGCTCATGCACCAGGGCACAAGGGAGACCCAAAAAAAACTAGCTAAGGAAAACAGAATTAATAAGATTTAAGCTGCTGCCCACTGCATACAAAACAGAGTTTTCAGTTTGATTCTAAATAGTTATTGTCTTGCTAAAACAAAATGAAATTTTTCACGGAGATGAAAAAGAATCTATATTCTCCATAGCACAACTGTACAATTCCCAAAATATAATTCAAAACTACTAGCCAAAAATATTTTTAAATGATGCTTCTTCTAAACAGTAAAGGCAGTTAATAGATGTCAACCTCAAGATTACCAAGATCATGAAATTATCAGACAAGTACTTTAAAGTCGCTATTATTGCTATGCTCAACTAGACAGGAATGTAAGCTTATAATGAATAAAATTATAAGATAGATCAGAAATTAAAACCATAAAAAGCTCCAAATGAATACTCTTAAACTGAAAATAGGGGATTTAAAAAAAAAATCACTGGATAGGCATAATATCAAAAATTCAGTAAACTTAAAGATACAGCAATGGAAATAATTTAATCTGAAGAAGAGAAAACTGAGAGCTATAGCTATAGTCATTAAGATATTTACATATTATAGTATATATTATATTACATTTTATGTTATATTGTATTGCTTTGCATACATTAGAGAGAGAAATATTGAGAAATTGCCTGGGGGAACTGTTTGACAGTATCACATGGCTGGAAATAAACATAATTGGAGTTCCAGAAGGAAAAGTGAGTGGGAAAGGGGAAGAAAACAATTATTTGAGGAAATAACAGCCAAAACTTTCCACATTTGGTGAAAAACATAAATTTACACATAAAAGAAGGGCAGCAAACCCCAAAACAGATCAATATGAAAAAAAAAATCCTAGACTCCCACAAATTGCTGAAAATAAAAGGTAAAGAAAAAAATCTTGAGAGTAGCCTCAGAAAAAAACAGCCATTATATAAAAAAGAACAGAATTTAGAGTAACTGCAGACTTCTCATCATAAACTATGTAGAACAAAATTTTTAATGTGTCAAAAAATTAAAATCTGTCAGTACTAACAGATAAAATAGTGACATCTCAATAAAATAAAATGCTACTTCACACAGCATGTAATAAAAATAAGGCTTTTACTCCAGAAGGATGTCATTGAACTACAGGAATTGGCAATCAGAGGTTGCAGGATATGCTATCAGAACTATAGCATATTGCTTGGAGCAAAGATCAACCACGCCATTTCCATATTACCTTATTTGCCTTTATCATTGATACATATTCAATTTTAGACTATACTAATCTCATGCACATGTATTACCTCTCCTACATAATAAATTGCATGAAGAATGGGCTACGTCTTATTTACCCTTTATGCTCCCATAGAACTTTGCACTTAGTAAGTATGCAAAAATAAACAGTTGAATAACTAAACCTCATAAATAAATACTATTATTATGTCATGGTGAAATAGAGAAATTATTCTCTAATATTGACAGGTATTTGTGCAAGTGTGATTTGCCTCTCTCACGTAAATATCCATTCAGATGAGACTAAAAGGTAAATTACTTGCTTAAGTAATTGATAATCAAAGATGGATTTTATGCATTTTCATTAAATCACAGGTGTATTAGTCTGTTCTCATGCTGCTAATAAAGACATACCCAAGACCGGGTAAAGGAAAGAAGATAAATTGACTCACAGTTCCACATGGCTGGGGAAGTCTCACAATCATGGTGGAAAGCAAATGAGGAGCAAAGTCACGTCCTGCATGGCAGCAGGCAAGATAACTTGTGGAGGGGAACTCCCATTTATAAAACCATCTGATCCCATGAGACTTATTCACTATCACAAGAACAGCACAGCACATCAAAGACATGCCCTCATGATTCAATTACCTGTCACCAGGTCCCTCTCACGACACGTGGTAATTATGGGAGCTTCAAGATGAGATTTGGGTGGCAACACAGTCAAACCATATCAATTAGTAATCTAAAATTATATATCACAAAACAAAGAAATATTAAAAACCCAAGAACAAGTGGTTAAATCTTCTAACTAGTTTTACTCATTCCTTCAGCTATGTTCTGTGGCTCACATTGTATACATGCATTTACCTTCTCCACTTTGTATCCTTTCGCTAATTGAAGCCATCATAGTGCAGTGACTTAAAGAGGGAGCTCTCAAGTCAGAATGCCTGAGGTAAATCCTCAGTTTATAACTTCCTCATAGCACTACTTGAATCATCTCCCTAATATGTATGCCTCAGTTTCCTGATTTGAAAATAGTTACAATAATGGTCCCTACTTTGGAAGGTTGTTGTGAGTACCTAGGACAAAATATACACATAAAGCACTAGAGAAGTGATTGGCATATGTTAAGACTTTAATAAATGTTAACTGTAGTTGTGAGAGTAGGAGTAGTAGTAACAGTAGATTATCTACAAGAGCAGAAGAATTATTTAAAAGTTCATTTCTACACTTGGAGAAGCAATAAAAATTCAGGTTATGTTGACTTTATGTCTCTTGCATTTTGAAAAAAATTCTTTTAAACTACAGGCTGTGTATATACACACTACATACATGACTCTTGGGCAAACATGAGAGTTTTCAAAGATGCTTTCGTATATGTCTTCCTAATTTAGTGTCTCTTTTGCCTATATTTTAAAAGTATAATAGAATAAGTTTGAGAGTATGAAAATTAATTTTACTTTTAAAATTTATTTTACTGAGACAGGGTATTTTGTAGAGTAAGAGTTTGTTTTGTTTTGTTTTGGTTATTAATGCTGAAGTCCCTTTGAATATTTGTGAATTCCTTTTTTTGTGTGTGTAAGAAAATATAAGTTTTAGCACCATGGAAAGGAGAGAAGTTATTCCTTCCTTGCAGATAACTGGAAAGAGATTTATGAAAAATAATTAAATGAAACAATATGTAGTGCACACAACTTAAACCCCTGTTTATAACAAATTTGGTTTGGGGAAGAATAAGAGAAGCAGGCTGTGAACTGTTTATGAGAATTTTTCTTTCTTTAGAATAGATAGAAAACAAATCAAACTGATGATGGTCTGACTCCGATATTATGAATCAAAGATTATTTTGTACTAGCCAACACAATCCAGCTGTCCATCTATTCTATTTTATTAAATATCTTCCCTAATTTAGGTAAATTATTTGGGTCTATGCCATGAAACAGATAAGTATTAAAAACCCAAGAACAAGTGGTTAAATCTTCTAACTAGTTTTATTCATTCCTTCAGCTATGTTCAGTGGCTCACATTGCATATATGCCTTTCATTCTCAACATTGTTTCCTTCATATATATATATAGAGAGAGAGAGAGAGAAAGAGAGAGAGATTTGCTCTAAAGTCTGGATATAGGCAAGGGCTTCTACAAGTGGCATTATATTACTTTCATCAGGAGTCATCCTAAGAACTAATCTCAGCCCTCTGATCCTCTCCAGTTCAAGAAGAGAGTGACCAGTACAACGAAGGCATTGCTCAGAGGGAGGCACTGTCATCTTCCTCACTTAAGGGGAAGTGGAGCTAGGCCCTTGAGAAATTTCTGTTGCAGGGCCAAGGGTGAAGGAATGGCAGCAGGAAGATGGAGGAAGCGGATATCGACTGCTATTTCCTCCCATTTTTATCCACTCATTCAATAAGATTTTATTTCATCTTCATTAGGTACCTTATGTTACAAATGAGGGAGACCTTAAATATTTGAAGTAAATACTCAGCAACAGTTTACAAAACAAACTTAACTAACCAAATAATTAAGAAAAGTATTTTTTTATTCTCTTTTTAAGAGATGGAGTCTCGCTCTTGTTGTCCAAGCTGGAGTGCAATGGCATGATCTTGGCTCACCACAACCTCCGCCTCCCGGGTTCAAGCGATTCTCCTGCCTCAGCCTACTGAGTAGCTAGGATTACAGGCATGTACCACCATGCCCGGCTAATTTTTTGCATTTTTAGTAGAGACCAGATTTCTCCATGTTAGTTAGGCTGGTCTCGAACAACTGACCCCAGGTGATCCACCCGCCTCAGCCTCCCAAAGTGCTGGGATTACAGGTGTGAGCCACCCAACCTGGCTGCAAAAGTGTATTTTCTTAAAGTGAACAGAAACCGATTGTGAACATAGATTAAATTGCCTTCTTGAGGTTATGCTGGTGTGTGTTACCACATGCAAATACTAAGAAAGGGACTGACAATAAGGAGCCTTATCTCAGTGGGACATACAATGAAAAGTAGTAAGGCCAGGGTCACATGTAGATGAGGAGAGAAATTCAAGCATTCATGGTCTTGCATCTGCTTCTTGACCGACTCCTACTCATCTCATGCCACTTTCTCCTCCTCTCATCTCCCTAGCCTCAGCTCTTCCCTTCTTCAAAGCTTACAACTCATCAACCTCATGCATCTTGTTTCATTTTCTAGAATGCCTAGAATTCATCTTGAAAAAGATTCTCAAATTTTTGTTGTCTCCCCTTAGATTGTTCTTCCCCTTTTCACCATTTTTCCAACTTATTTTCAACAATCAGTTTTCAATTTACGTATTATTTTCTTACCTCCTTCAAAGGGTCATTTTCTAAACACCCTTGCTACAGAAGCCTCCCTCCTTGACATTATATACTGCAGCATCTTCTTTCTCTTCTCTATAGCACTTTTCATAGATTTTTATTACTGCATTAAATTTTTTATTTATTTGTACTTTTTCCCCATAAAAATAGGTTTATCTCCACAAGAAAGGCAACATTTATGCCTCTTCACCGTTATATCCTAGTGGTTATCACCATATCTAAAATGCAGAGAACGCTCAATAAACATTCATTTAATTTACAAAGTAAGAATATAGAAAATCCTGATTTATAGTAAATATAGTGCCAACTCTAGAATTAAGAGGGATTTGAAGATAATATAAAAGCTCCATATATAACATTTTTGTGGTTTACTCTCATACTGATTTAACTAAAGAGCAAACTTTGTAGATTTAATTCTGAAATGTGTTTTAATCATAGTCAATTCTTCTTTTCAGAATTATATTCTGAATTCTAGAATCATAGAACAAAGATGCCTTTTAGCCACTTTTATAGATGACTAACTGCCCCCACAAATACATCAGATAATTTACATTAGGTATATCAGGTAAAAATATTCCTTTGAATAATGTTTAATTAGCCAGTTTTGTTTTTTACGAACGTTTTAAAAGGATATCTTCTCCATACTTGCTTGGTTACTACCATTGATCTTTAAAAGAAATATCTAGGATAAATGATAGATCATAAAAGGAAAAGATAAAAGAAATATAAATTATTAAATCAGTGATCTCATGCTATGACCAGAAAAGATGAAGATTTGATCTTTACAAAAAGCCTGAAAAGAGGTGATGGCTAGAATATGTTTCTGAGTTAGAACCGAGTACCCAAAAGGAATTTTTAAAAGCAAGGAACTAAGACTTAATTTTGAATACATTTTTAGAAAGATGAAAGAGGCACCAAATGCCAAGAAAAAAAAAAAGGATCTTCCTGTCTACCAGTGAGCAGGCAACAGATGCCTTTGTACTGTTCACGTCTTCTTACCCCAGTCCCATGTGGACTGTCTGCAGTAAATACTGTTTAGCTTAACAGTCCATCATTTTCCCTATTGAAGTCTCCATTTAGAAAGGTAAGATTTTGCCCCTGGCTTGCCGGACTCTTGCCCTACATAAAGATAATTAGATTCTAACAGAACAGAAGCTAATTTGTGGGTTTAATATAGTGCTGCTTTTAGATAGTAATAAAATCCTTTTCTAAAACACTAAGTGCACATCAGCATTAACATAAGTCAAACAGTTTCTAGCCTCACATCTGAAGGGTGTTTTTTATTATTTAACTCCCTAGAGATGGCTTAATATCTACAGTGACCTAATAATGACCTGTTTTAGATTCAGATGATACTACTTTACATTCGAGTTGGAATCTAAAGGGTCTTCAGGAATTAGAGAATGTGGCCTGACTTGATGGGTTTGTCTGAGCTTTTCACTTTTAAGTCTTAACAGGAAGGAGACCACTGAATCATTGAACTACCCAGAGTTCAATTTGCTATATAAACTAGAGACCATATTTATGTAAAATTAGGTCACATATTTCTCCTTAGCAATTTAAAAAAATTTATTTCTATACTATACAATATAATATTGTGTATCCAATATATGAAAGTTACCCTTCAGCTGGCACATTTTTATGATCTAACACACAATAGTATGAATTCAAGTCTCTAATGATATATGAGAGAGATCTATAACATCCAGAAAGACCATTAGATCCATATTCCATTCATAATGTCAAATAACTAGGTCACTGATGAAAGGAGAAATAACCTGTACCTTGTCATGCAAGGAAGACAGGTGGATAACTCTCAGATGAGGATTTTCCTTTTCTTTTCTTTCTTTCCTTTCATTTATTTGATTCACTGCATTTATTTCATTATATTTTCTCAGTTTTAAAACAGAGGCTACTCTACATGGTGAATATATTTGGATTGAATTGTAAATTTTGGTATCACATGATCAGAACCATTTTTATTTTTCCTAAAATGATAACTGTCCTCACCCACAGGAAAATTCAAATCTTTGAGGCAGAGAGTATTTGACAAGAATGAGCTCATGGATGGTGGCATGGGGCTATAATCCTAGAATATTATTGTTTGGAAATGTAAAAGGAAAATATAGTCATATGATACATCCTGTTTATGTCTAACACATTTAATTTAAAATGCCATACCAGTCTACTCCATCTTTGAACATACCTCATTGTCTAGGAAGTGTTTTTTGTTTGTTTTAACAGCTTCATTGAAGTATAACTAAATTCAGTTAACTACACATATATAAGGTATACGATTGGATAAACTTTATTATTATTATTATTTTATTATTATTGTTTTGAGATGGGGACTTGCTCTGTCACCCAGGCTGGAGTGCAGTGGTGCAATCTCGGCTCACTGCAACCTCTGCCTCCTGGGTTCAAGCAATTCTCCTGCGTCAGCCTCCCGAGTAGCTGAGACTACAGGGACGTGCCACCATGCCTGGCAAATTTTTGTATTTTTAGTAGAGATGGGGTTTCACCATGTTGTCCAGGCTGGTCTCGAACTCCTGTCCTCAGGTGATCCACCTGCTTTGGCCTCCCAGAGGGCTGGGATTACAGGAGTGAGCTACCACACCCAGCCGGATAAACATTAAAATAAGTATACATCCATGACACTATTAATAACAATCAAAATGATGAACATATCCATCACCTACACAAGTTTCCTAGTGCTTCTTGTGATCCTTTCCTCCTCTCTTTTCCCTACCTAATTCCCAGGCAGCCAGTGATTTGCTTTATTTCACTAGATGATAGTTTGTACTTCCTAGATTTCATGTAAATGAAATCATGAAGTATGATTTTTGTTGGCTTGCCTCTTTCATGAATCATAGTTATTTTGCGTATATCAACAGTTTATTACTTTTTTATTGCTAAATAGCATTTCATTATATGAACAGATCAGAGTTTATTTATTCATCTGTGGATGAGCCCTTATTTTGTTTCTTTTTTCTGGCTATCATAAAAGTACTATGAGTATTTCTGTACAAGCCCTTGTGTATACAAATGCTTTCATTTCTCCTGAGTAAATATCTCCAAGTGGGGTGACATAAATCATATGGTATGTTATATTTAACTTTTCAGGAAGTTGCCAAGATAATTTTGAAATTAGTTTCAAGATTATACATTCACCAGAAATGTATGAGAGTTCCAGCTCTTCCATATCCTGGCCAAACTTGGTATGTTCAAACTTTTTAATTTTATTTATTTAATAGTTTGTTTTCATACCTCAGCTGCATATTAACTTGTGTTTCCTCAGGTTTTATGAAGTTGAGTATCTTTTCATGTGTGTATTTCATATTCTAATATTGCCTTTGTTAGGTTCCTGTAAAATCTTTTGCCTGTTTTTAATATTGTATTCTGTTTTAAGAATTCTTTACCTCAAAACAGAGGTAAAACTTTTCACAGATATGTGATTTGCAAATATTTCCTTTCTGTCTATGTCATTCTCATATAATTTATAGAGCAAAAGCTCTATGACATACTTTTGGTGTTATAGCTAAGAAACTTTTGCCTAACACAAGATTATAGTGGTTGTTTCTTATGTTTCATTTTGTTTTGCTTTTCCCAATTCTAAGACCTGTGATCCAATTTCATTCAATTTTTGTATATGCTATGAGAAATGAATTACAGTTCTTTCTTCTTGTACATAAATGGCCAGTTGGTTCAACATTATTTTTTCAAAAGACTATCACTTCTCCACTGAGATTTCTTCGCATATTTATCAAAACACTTCTCTATAAATATCTGAGTCTGTTTCTGGACTCTCTATTTCTTTTCATTCATTTGTCTACCTTAATCTTAATTCTGCATTGTTTTGATTACCAGAGGTTTATAATAATTTTTGATATCAACTTGTATTAGTCCTCCGACCTCATTCTTTTTCAAAATTGTTCTGGATATTCTGGGTCTTTGCATTTCTGTACGAATTTTATAATCAATTGCCTGATGTCTACAAAAAGAGGCTACTGAAATTGTTATTGGGATTTTGTTGAACCTATAAATCAATTAGGAGAGAATTTACATCTTAACAATACTGAATCTTGTGACACATGAACAGGACATATCCCTCCATTTGTTCAGGTACACTTCAGCTTATCTAAACAGTGCCTTGTGTTTTCTGGTATTATAGCTCTTTTATATATTTTTTCAAGTTGTCTCTAAGTATTCATTTTTTGATGCTAAATAATATTTTTCAAATTTAAAATTTTAAATGTGTGTTCCTTATACAAAGAGATGAAATGGATTGTTGTATATTAATGTATCTGGTGACCTTACTAAACTCGTTTATTAGTCCTAATAGCTTTTTTGTAGATTCTGTTAGATTACTAAGAAAGCATTCATATTGTCTAAGAATAGACAATTTTAGGCCGGGCGCGGTGGCTCAAGCCTGTAATCCCAGCACTTTGGGAGGCCGAGACGGGCGGATCACGAGGTCAGGAGATCGAGACCATCCTGGCTAATACGGTGAAACCCCGTCTCTACTTAAAATACAAAAAACTAGCCGGGCGACGAGGCGGGCGCCTGTAGTCCCAGCTACTCCGGAGGCTGAGGCAGGAGAATGGCGTAAACCCGGGAGGCGGAGCTTGCAGTGAGCTGAGATCCGGCCACTGCACTCCAGCCTGGGTGGCAGAGGAAGATTCCTCTGTCTCAAAAAAAAAAAGAATAGACAATTTTACTTCTTTTTTTTTTCTAATTAGGATGCCAGTTATTTCTTTTCCTTACTTGATTGCACTAATTAGAAAGTCCAGTACAATACTGAATAGAATTGAGAAAGCAGATATTATTATCTCATTGCTAGTTTTTAGGATAGGGCAGTCTTTCGACATTAAATATGATATTAGTTATGAGTTTTCTATGAATGCTTTTTATAAAGTTGAGGAAGTTTCTTTCTTTTCCAAGTTCTCCATGAGGTTTGTGAGTGTGCGCATGTGTTTAATCAAGAATTGATGTTACACTGATTGATTTCTAATTGTTAAACCAACATCACATTAAAAAGCACACTTGGTTATGATATAGTATCATTTTTATATATTGTTAGATTTTATTTGCTAAAATTTTATGTAACACTTTATTTATTTGTTTTATTTATTTATTTATTTATTTATTTATTTATTTATTTATTTTTTAGAGAGGGGGCTCTTTCACCCAAGCTAGAATGCAGTGGGGTGATCACAGCTCACTGCAGTCTACACATCCTGGGCTCAAGCAATCCTTCCACTTCAGTCTCGCAAAGGACTAGGACTACAGGCATATCACCATCCCAGGCTATTCTTTTTACCTTTTTTGTAGGGACAGAGTCTCTTTATGTTGCCCAGACTAGTCTCAAACTCCTGGCCTCAAGCAATTATCTCTTCTCAACTTTCCAAATTGCTGGGATTATAAGCATGTGCCACCAGGCCTGACTTCATATTTATAGGTTAAATTGGTCTGTACTTTTCTTCATTTGTAATGACTTTTTATAACTTTGATATCAGAGTAATGCTGATATCATACAATAAATTATAAAGTATTCCCTCCTCTTCAATATTCTGGAAAAGTTTGTACTGAATTGGTATTATTTCCTCCTAAATGTTGCATGGATTTCACCAATAAATACATCTGGTCCTGAAGTTAGATTTCTTCATTTGCCCATAAGTTAATATAATTTTATTTAGTTTTCCAATATGTGGGGTTTTCTAAACATCTTCTATTATTAATTTTTAATATAAATCCATTTTGGTCAGAGAATATACTTTAAATAACTTGTACTCCTTTAAACTTATTACAACTTGTTCTATAACCCAAAATGTGGTCAATCTTGGTAAAGTGTATTCATTTGAAAATAACATGTATTTCATCCTTGTTGAATAAAATGTTCTGTGAAGGTCAATAAGGTCAAGTTCATAATCTTTATGTTTACTTGTGTTCTATTTACTTGTTCAAGCCATTATTGAAAGGTGCTATTTAAACCTCTTAGTGTAAGTGTGGATTTGTCTGTTTCTCCTCTAAGTTCTGTTTTATTTTATTTTTTTATTTTTATTTTTATTTTTTATTTTTTATTTTTTATTTTTTTTTGAGACGGAGTCTGGCTCTGTCGCCCAGGCTGGAGTGCGGTGGCCGGATCTCAGCTCACTGCAAGCTCCGCCTCCCGGGTTTACGCCATTCTCCTGCCTCCGCCTCCCAAGTAGCTGGGGCTACAGGCGCCCGCCTCGTCGCCCAGCTAGTTTTTTGTATTCTTTAGTAGAGACGGGGTTTCACCGTATTAGCCAGGGTGGTCTCCATCTCCTGACCTCGTGATCCGCCCGTCTCGGCCTCCCAAAGTGCTGGGATTACAGGCTTGAGCCACCGCGCCCGGCCGGTTGTGTTTTAATTGCATGTATTTTGAAGTTATGCTATTAGGTACCTAAACATTTAGACTTTTTATGTTCTCTTAACAAATTGACCTTTTATCAAGGGACATTTTTTTGTTTCTGTTAATATTTTTTCCTGCAAGATGTCTTTTCCTTATATTACAGGCATGCTAGCTTTCCTTTGATTGGTGTTGGCATGGCATTTTTTCCATTCTTTAATTTTTAATATATTTGACTCTATATTTTAAGTGCATTACTTGTAGCCTGTATAGACTTGGACTTTTTTTTTTTTTTTTTTTTTAAATCAAATCTGACCATCTCTAACTTTGCTGGAATTTTTAGATTTTTTCTATTTAATTTATTTCTTGGTTTTGTTAGGTTTTATTCTATCAGCACACAGTTGTTTCTATTTGTCCCTACTGTACTTTGTACAGTTTTTTATGTCATCTTCGGAAAGAAATTGAAAATATTTTATAATTCTGTTTTATCTCCTTTCATAGCTTATTTGCTATAAATCTTTGTTATGTATGTAGTTGCTTTAGCATTTATATATGCATCTTTAATGTTTCAGTCTACTTTCAAGTGATATACCCTTTTACATATAACAACTTTACTATAATGTACTTCCATGTCTCCTTTCCACATGTCCGTGTTGTTACTGAGATACATTTTATTTTTAAATGTGTTTTTAAAAATCCCATATTACATTTTCTTTTTTGCCTGTTTGTTTAAACAGTATATTGCCTCTGAAGGCCTTACGCTGGGGCAATCAGAGCTTTCTTGATGTGTTTCGTGTCTTGTAGTGACCACCATCCTTTGTTGTTTCATTTACATTTTCTTACAAACCATTGGAGTTATTTTTGTCAACTTTTTGGTTGTTTCAGACGAAAGAGTGAAAAGGCCCTCTGTTACTCCATTCTAGCCAGAAGCTGCTTGGCTGAGGCAATTTGATTCAGCCACAGAGGTTTGGAACCATCATATTTCAGAGGCATTATTTTTCTCTATGCAACTTCCCCTGCTGATCTTAGCTTTATCCCCTGATACTATGTACAAGGACCTAATCCGTCTTCTATGTACTAACCCTTAATTTTTAAAATAATATATGTTAGGTCCCAGCTTTTACATCTTTTACATTTCTCACTTGTATAATTGCTTATATTGGTCCTAGTTTGAAAGTACTCAAGGTGATTGTCTGCATTATATCCACTTTACAGTAGACTGTTCAAGGTGATCATCTGCATTATATCCTACTTTATAGTAGATTCTTTGGTTATATTCCTCATCTGAAAGATGTGTAGGTTAGCTGCTATGCACCTGATATTGTACCAATTTCTGGTATACATTTATTTAAACAATCTTCATAATAATTCTTCAGGTGATTGTTCTGTCTTCCTTTTAGGAATGTACTTTACCTAGTGACATGTAATGGATAATCTAAATGTACATTATTAAAAGAAAATTTCAGTAAATTGTAATTTAGCCATACAACAAAATAGTATGCAGGTATTTAAATTGATGACAAAGATTTATTTTTATCGTCCAGCAAAAATATTTACTACCTGTAGTCAAAAATCAATTTGGAGAGCAGAATTGTATGTATACTAAAAGCAAGCAGTGTATTTGTTTGATGTAAGTTGTGTTATCTGAGAGAAATAGATGGAAAAATAACAGTGCTGAAATGCTATCTCTGTATGTGTACCTATATACAAATAAGTGTCTAGATGACACATAATATGCATAAAGTTTTACTACAGTCTTCAATCTCTTATTTGTTGTTTGATTTTTTAATCAAAATCAATTTGTTGTTTGATTTTAATCAAACAACAAATAAGAGATTAAAACTATAGTAGTCTTACTTACTATTAATACTTAATAGTAAATATATATATATACATGTGTGCATATCTGTGTTAAAGTGTGGTTACATAAATACATATCAGTTATATCAAGAGGGAAAAACAAATATTGATGCCATTTTAACCTGTAATTAAAACTAAAAACATTGTGTATAATAAAATATGTTTTACATAAACACATTCCAGCTTCTAACTTAATTCATATTTTAATTTATGTTGTTAAATGCATTTAGTAATAATGGCCCAAATAACTTCAAAATTCTATAACAAAAAAATGAGTTTAACCATACTTCTAGCTTTTATCTACTCAATTCAGCCAAATTTTATCTTCAGTGTTATAATATAAACCTCAGAGTTTTAGATGACACAGGTTAAGTTTCAAATGCACAGCTGAATATTTTGGGACTTATCCAAGCTAAGCCTTTCAAGACTCATTGAGTATTGGTGTAAGCTGACCCTGTGGCTTGATCATCTTCCTTCTCAGCAGTACTCAAAGCTAGACTCAAGTAGGCAGAATACCAAGGATGTGTAGCCAAGTTTTAGCTTTTTACATTGTGCTTCGTGTGCTTACTTTAAGTGTTTAAATGCTATCTATTTTATTATAAAATCACATAAATGTAAGAAATGAATTTAAAAACCAAATTTGGAAAATACATGAAGTTATAAAGCAAACAAATATTATCTATAGGCTTACCATCAGAGATAACTATTGTAAACATTTTATCTATTTACCTCAGATAGCAAAACTTTGATATTCTTTTGCTTTTAATCTGCCTTCTTTATTTACTACCTTGTGATATATTTAACCACCATAAAGCACTTGTCTCACCATAAAGCACATATAGAAGTAGACAACATTTCAGTTTCTTTATCTCCAAAAAGAATATAGGCACAGAAATTAAATGATAAGATGACAGTAAGAATTAAATGCTTGCAAATAGAATTATAAGTTTCAAGAACTAATAAATAAGGTATTAATGCTAGCTACTATTGCTCTCCAATATACTGGAGGATACTAAGATCTTTCCCACCTCAATCTCTTAGTACATTATTCTTCACATAATTTGGTCTCTCTTATAACTCCAGGGGCTCAATAATACTAGTTGAATGAATGAATGAATGAATGTGTGGATTATTGTTATTTGTTTTCTTAGTAATAATATTAGCATTAGGCTTTATTAATTCACTACTCAAGAATTTTCACGATTTCTTTCTAGATACTTAAAGACCTCTTATGAAGCGTTATTGTTTTCTCAAAAATCTGCCATTAGCATTGGAAGGAATTGTAATTGAGCCCCCATCTTGCCTGTGGTAAAACTCATTTACATCATCTTCCAAAAGACAACTAATGATGAACAGAAAAATATTACATTCAGAAGAATCTGTTTCAAAAGGCTTTAGGCAGGGCTTTCAAATATGAAAACAATTCTCAGACAATATTTTAAAGGGAAAACACTAAACTATTCATTGCAACACTGCACAACTGACTTTTGCAGACCTTCAACTGATTCAACAACTGTCATTTGACCCAGATATCTTGGTATGATTTGTCTTTACAAAGGCCATAGGTAAGAAAATTCACTCTAAAAATGGATCTTCAAGTAATTGTGTTAACTTCTAAATAATTTGTTTTGGCAATTTGTTTAACTTATTTATTTATTTTTATCCCTGCCTTATTCATGCAAATATTTCAACCAACTTCTTCAAGATATAAGCAGAAATGTAGCACAGGATTAAAATACCAGGTGTGAAATATGGAAATCGGAAAAACACAACAGTGTGGTGGAAGGAGTACTATGTAAGTACTAATTCTGCTGCCAAATCACTGTTTAAAGTTGGAAGAGTCACTTTCACTTCCTGGCCCTCTGGTTTTACACATTTTATTTTATTTTATTTTATTTTATTTTATTTTATTTTATTTTATTTTATTTTTATTTTTTGAGACAGAGATTCACTCTGTCATGCAGTCTGGAGTGCACTGACAACATCTCACCTCACTGCAACCTCTGTCTCATGGGCTCAAGCAATTCTCCTGCTTCAGCCTCCCAAGTAGCTGGGGCTACAGGCACATGCTGCCACACCCAGCTAACTTGTATTTTAGTAGAGACAGGGTTTCACCATGTTGCTCAGGCTGGTCTCGAACTCATGAGCTCAGGCAATCCACCCGCCTTGGCCTCCCAAAGTGCTAGGATTACAGGCATGAGCCACTGTGCCAGGACACAAATTTCATTTTTATTAATTTGCTAACAGGCTCAAAAGCTGAAGTTTTATTCACATAGTCTGTTGATGATGTGATGTCTAACTGATTTTGAACACAATAGAACTATAATTAATAGAGAAGACTTATTTTCTAAAAGGTGACCAATACTATGGTAGGACATTAGATTGACTTAGAAATTAATTATTTAAAGAGACAAACATTTAAAAATTCAATTTATGATGGGTAGCTAAGGGAGAAATTGCATGCTATGATGATAAATTATTCTTGACATCAGCATTGACAAAGAAATTAAAGTACATTTCTGATGTATAGATTTCTTAATTTAGTAAAAATACTATTTTTTCATGATATTATATTCATTAAAATTTATATTTGTATTTTTACTGCAAAAGCAATAAATTTTATCTTCAATGATAAACTTTGAAAATGAGGCCGGGCGCGGTAGCTCAAGCCTGTAATCCCAGCACTTTGGGAGGCCGAGACAGGCGAATCACGAGGTCAGGAGTTCGAGACCATCCTGGCTAACACTGTGAAACCCCGTCTCTACTAAAAAATACAAAAAGCTAGCCGGGCGAGGTGGCTGGCACCTGTAGTCCCAGCTACTTGG
>NW_016807406.1:2338296-2345512 GCF_001698545.2 Rhinopithecus bieti | reverse complement strand
TTTTTGAGACAGAGTTTTGCTCTTGTTTCCTAGGCTGGAGTGCAATGGCAAAATTTCAGTTCACTGCAACCACTGCCTCCCGGGTTCCAGTGATTCTCCTGCCTCAGCCTTCCAAGTAGGTGGGATTACAAGCACCCACCGCCACTCCCGGCTAATTTTTGTATTTTTAGTAGAGATGGGGTTTCACCATGTTGGCCAGGTTGATCCCGAACTCCTGACCTCAGGTGACCCACCCACCTCAGCCTCCCAAAGTGCTGGGATTACAGGCATGTGCCACCACATCCAGCCTGGCTCTATACATTTTAAAAGGCAGTACTAGGTAGTATAGTCTTAGTTGCAACTAACAGTAAAGCTCACTGAAATTAAACAATGTGGGAAATGTAGCTGTTCATATACTTGTAAGTTTCAGACACAGTGTAGCTCCAGGTGAAGTTTTCCAAACAGTTCAGCAATGGCATAAACAATAGTTTCCTTCCTTACCTTACTTATTTCCATAGACTCAGTTTCATTTTCTGGTTGGGTGTCTTCATTGGCCCTTAACAGCAAAGGCATTTTAAAACTTCATTTATTCATACTACATCGTTTAGAATGGAAAATTTGCCTTCGGATTCTAGACAATTTCTTTGAAATTAGACAATGATTCTAACTGTATTTTTATGGTTAATTGCTTGTCTTGTAGTAAATTAAAGCTAGTCACAGATACTCTGACATTGCTCCTAGTGAAAAATGGAGTACCTGTGCTCTCCTCTTGAATCACAGGAAAGAGCTTTGCAACTCCCTTGACCAACAGAATATCCCACAAATGAGAGTGAGCCAATTTCTTATCCCACAAAGGAAGATACTGACTATTTTTACTTCTCATCATTTGGAAAAGTCACTCTTGAAACCCAGCTGCCATGCTATGAGTAAGTCCAATTATCAAAAGTCCCTGATAGAGAGAATTTGAGGCCTCCTGACAACCTTGACTGAGCTTTCAGCCAACACCCAATATCAATTTTGCTAACCAAGTAAGTGAACCATCCTGGAATTGGATCCTTCAGCCCTGTTTTCAGTGTTTTAGCTGATACCATGTGGAACAATGCAAACCATCCCTTTTGAACTTTACTCAAATTGAAGATACATGAGTAAAATAAATTATGGCTGTTGCTTTAAGCCACTGGGTTTCACATTGGCTTCTTTTGTAACAAAAGTTCACAAGGAAACTACTCCATCATTAGGACAGACTTCAATATTTATTTTTTCGTAATTGTGTATGCTTCTTCCTGATGTGTGATGTAGTAACTTTCCTGAGTAGTGTTGAAATAACATTTTCATTGTCAGCTTCAAAATTTATTGGCATAATGTTTCAAAACATTAGCTTGCTTTATTCTTGATGAAAGAAACCAAGAGACTTATTTTTATGTTCACTGTGTTTGCTTCAAAATGACACTGTACCTTGTCAGGTATCATAGAGCTATTGTTCAAATGTGTAGCATAAATCACATTGAAGATTGTATAATTTTTAACAGGAAAGTTAAGCTTTAATGGCATGTAATCAGGGTTGCCCTTAGAGTATTCAAGACCCTGGACAAGAACTTTTTGTGGTGTTCCTATCTACATACACAGTTTGAGCCACATAAGTTAACCTTGTCAGAACCATACTGGTGACTCAGTCTTAACATAGTCCTGTCAAAGTGGTACTGTACTATAATTGAAACTGACTGCAAGGTCCTTGGACAGCCCCAGAGGCATGAATGTGTCCCAGAGCTCCCAGGGGTAGCTAGCCAACTTTACACATGGGACACAGGGTTGAAGAGTTCCCCAAGGCCCATGTGGCTCCTAGTCCAAACATGAGGTACCCTATTCAGAAAGCACCACTAGCCTGGCCCTATCCCAGACACTGAAAGGGAAGGAATTTAGAATACTTCAAAGAAGGTATTCTGAAACACGAAGCCCCCAGAGGCATAGGATCCAAGACAGAAGTTCTGCTTGCCTAGGTCTAAGGGCAGAACTGCATAAAATCTACAGAGCACACATGCTTACTTTGAGAGACTGTGCAGAAATACGGGATTTATTGTGTTCTTTCATTGCATACAGATTATGTTGTATCAGCACTCGTTAAAGAATTAACGGGTCTTGGCAGTGTCATATGAATCTTAATTGATCTTACCCCCTCATATTATTTTTTAAATCTTGTTTAAGGAAAATTATTTTAGTTACCTTGGTAAAATACCCTCTTTTAAAGTAATTCATTTTAAACTTTATTTATTCATACTACATCGTTTAGAATGGAAAATTTTCCTTTGGATTCTAGACAATTTCTTTGAAATTAGACAATGATTCTAACTGTATTTTTATGGTTAATTGCTTGTCTTGTAGTAAATTAAAGCTAGTCATAGATACTCTGACATTGCTCCTATTGAAAAACAGGGTACCTGTGCTCTCCTCTTGAATCACAGGTAGGAGCTTTGCAACTCCCTTGACCAACAGAATATCCCACAAATGATAGTGAGCCAATTTCTTGTCCCACAAATGGAGATACTGACTGTTTTTACTTCTCATCATTTGGAAAAGTCACTCTTGAAAACCATATATTTAAACTTTAAAAATAATATTTATATAAATATATGTAGATAATATGTATTTAGATAAGAAGCATCTAAGGCCAGGCATGACGACACATGCCTGTCATCCCAGCACTTTGGGAGGCTAAGGCAGGAAAATCACGAGGTGAGGAGTTTGAGACCAGCCTGGCCAGCATGGTGAAACCCAGTCTCTACTAAAAATACAAAAATTATCTGGGCATGATGGCACATGCCTGCAATCCCAGCTGCTTGGGAGGTTGAGGCAGGAGAATCACTTAAACCCAGGAGGTGGAGCTTGCAATGAGACAAGATCATACCATTGCATTCCAGCCTGGGCAACCGAGTGAGACTCTGTCTAAAAAAAAAAAGCATGTAAAGCACCTAAATGAAAAGCCCCAAACATTATATAATATCACCTTATTGCAATACAACACAGTCTTGTTATTTTACAACCTACCAGTATTCTACTCACGAAAGTGCAGTGGCAGATATGCATTAATCTTGCCTGGCATCAACTGAGCCTGGAACAAATGCCTGGAGTAATGTCCCCATTTGTATAGGTTAGGACACAGATACTCGTTCTAAATTTTTAAAAAATCAGTACAGTACTCATCTTTGACCATGTACAAATTATTTAAAAGTGTGAGAGTTGTGAAAGCACCTTCAGGGATTATTTTAACAGAAGTAAATCTTCTAGAATAATTAATTCATTTTTATTATTCAAATATATTAATATTTGTTAAATGTATGTGGGGAAAATGCTCATTAACATTAAAATGATGAAAATATATTTTTTAAAAGTGGTAAATTAACAAAAGATAAATTCAAACTAATTTGCAGATTGATGTACCTTCCCACACACTTCATACCATGAATTATTCTGCAAAACATTGTATGTCAGATCCTCTCTCTCTATAGTGGCTATTTTTCTCCCCTTGATATATGGAAAGGCACTGGCATAAACAATTCACTGCTTAGCCTAATGTTTTCACTTGCTGTTCATGAAGAGGGAGCACTAATAGTGCCACAAAATATTCAGAGAGAAAACTCTGCAAACTATAAAAATAGTTATAATGTCAAGAGTTCTATTTTTTTTCTAAGTCTCATTACAAATATTGATGAACATGTCTCAATTCTAGAAATATTTGTACCTGAGTAAAATGTTGACTTCAATAGCATTCTGATTGTGATTTACAGCAGTTAATATGAATTATTCTATTTAGATGTTTAAGAGGTTTTTCTCATTTCCTTCATCAGGTTCAATCATAAATGGCTTAATCATTCAGAAGACATTACTGAATTAGATTGCATTAACCACATAATAACAGAAAACAAGAGGAATATGGAAACCAGCCGAAATGCTATTAGGAAGGAACTAAGTTCATTCCCTATAATGCCTTTGTTGATTTGTTGAAATTTTTGATGTGACCTCAATCACAATTTCTGTTCTACTTTGTTCATCAGTTTCTTTTCACTTTAGTAAACATGCATTTATATTTTTGAGACAGAAATCTAAATGTTATACATATGGACAGGGTTTCTAGACTACTGCATGAGTTTAGAACTTAGGGCAGGTTCAAATACTAATATAAGGAATCATAAAACAAATATGATGTTATATACTAGGCATAGAAATTTTATCATTGTCTTCATACAAGCCATACATAAGAAGGTGATATTTTATAAGAAAAGGAGTAACCAGTTGATACACATTAATGAGACAAAGGAAGTGAAAATCTGCAAGGATGGTTAGATTAGACAAAAGACAAAATATTCATTACCATTTCTTTGAAAATTTTTGCAAGAAAGAATGGTGGGCAAGGCTAGTCTGTATCGTATATGTCCAGAGTTTTAAAGAAGAATATAAACTTTAAAAATCACCTATTCAATTGCTTTTTCCTTATAAATGTGTCTGCAATCCTTAAGTGACTTACTCAGAATCACTTAGCTTGTTTCCAGCAGAGTCAAACCCATAATCTCAGGGGACTTTGCTGAAACCAATGTTATTCGCACCTCTCTTTGCTTCTAAAATGAATGAATGCCTTACTCTTAAATCATTTTTATCTTATCTCAATTATTTTAACATCTATTATTTGATGCTCACAGGTAACCCCATTACCCTCATTTCCCTCAGCTTATTCTCCAATATCAACTCATACTATGTCCCCTCTCCACTAACATCCTTCATCTAAGCTAAATTCTGTAATTTCTCATATTCATCATAGTCTCTCTCATCTCCCTTGTCTCCACAGAAAGTTTTTGCCAATGCTTCTCCTGCTTGGGAAGTCTTTTTCCTTCCTTTTGGCTCATTCACCTTTCAGACTTTTAGTATCTTAAAACAAAGGAGGAGAATTTTCTTGATCAAATTGCTTCCCATTCTGGGGTTAGAAAAATCTGAAGTGTGCTGTGGATCCCTTAGTTTGATAAATTTCACAGCTGTTGGCACAGGCCTGCTTTTTATCTTTCATCTTTTAAAATATTATTAATGAGTAATGACAGCAGAATATCAACTAGTAAAAAAGCACATGATTATAGATTATGATGAGTACCATGAATGTAAC
Source organism: Rhinopithecus bieti (assembly GCF_001698545.2). Lineage (NCBI taxonomy): Eukaryota > Metazoa > Chordata > Mammalia > Primates > Cercopithecidae > Rhinopithecus > Rhinopithecus bieti. The sequence continues at coordinate 2,340,387 of NW_016807406.1, read as the reverse complement.
AAACAAGTTGGTGGGTCAGAACAAACTGGGAAGTCATTGTATTTGCACAGTCAAAAAAGGCATCACTAAGGTTGTGAAATTTGAGTTGACATCTAAATTTTGTGAACTATCCAGCCATGGAAAGGACTAAAGGAAGAGCATTTTAGAGGAAGGGAGCAACAAGGGCACAAGCCCTTAAAAGAAAAGGAACTTGATAAATTTCAAATGCAGAAAGACACCCAGAGAGACTGTAAGACAGTGCATGGGACAGTAGTAGAGGTCAGGTTTGGTAAAGTAGGTGGATATCAGATCACATAGGTCATTAGGAAGGGTAAAGAATTGTCATTTTGTTGTGAGCACCAAGTGATCTCAGTGATTTATTTTAAATTGCAGGGGAACAATCTGCTTTACATTCTTTTCTTATTCAAATGAAGAAATAGATTAGAAATGTAATGATTAATAGGCTTGGATGGAGACAAAGAGTAACAGTAAAATGTGTAACACATATTGAAAGCTTATCATATGGTAGGGATTTTTGCAAATTGCATAATTTAGAATCCCTACAAGGGTCTTATGAGGCAGATATTATCATTTCCATTTAACAAATTGAGAAATGACTCTCAGAGATGTGAAGTAACATTCCCAAGATCACTTGTGACTTCAGCTGAATGGAGTCATGTCAGGATTTAACTTAGATTTCAAGGACTTCATACTTCTCATTATACCATACAGTTTCCATGGATCAAAGATCCCTGCTGTTCAAGTATTCATTTTGTTTCTCCACTAGAAAATATTCTTGGATTATTTAAAAGATATGATGGAAAATTATGCAGAAAATTGGCAGAACTAATGCTATTTACGATGAGTTCCCTTACCATAGAAACATAAATTCTGGCCTATGATTTCAACTACTATATTACAGTGGTTAACCTATTAAAATAGGCTTGTCTTATGTACATAATACTTGTCTAGTAGCATATCACATTTTATTTTTATCAAATTTTATTATGAATGTTAGCATGACATAATAAACTCTACCAAGTAAAACCTGCAAATGAAGAGAGACAAAGCCTGATTTAGTTCCCTTTGGAATAAAGTAGACTGTCTTACTTCATTGGATTTTTGTTTTTTCTATATAGAAGAGTAGTTTACTGGGAAAGAGGCAGGAAAAAAACTATCTAATTTAATAATTGAGAAGATTTTCCTCAATATATTTACACTAATATTACCTCATTGCTTCCTCTAGTCCTGCATTGAATGTTACTCCATGGGAAATACATGCTTCTCCAGTTTCTCTTGCACATCCTCCCTTCATTTTATGCTCTTTACTTCTTCCCTTGATTCACTTACTCCTCTTTTCCTCCATTTTTCCCTTTCTCTTTTCCTTCTCCATTTCTCCGTAGTTCTCTCCTTCCCACACATCTTAAATTTGAGCTTCTTAAGATCCAGGACTTTTATCCAGTTGTGCAACATTCAATGCCTAGCATAGTGCAAAAAGTAGGAATTCAATAACTGCTTGTTCACGGCTTTGGGAAAAATATTTTCTCCCTGTTCAACATAAAACTTTTCCTTCTAATTTCTCCACAGATCAGAGCAAAGAGTGACATTTTCTGCTTCTTCTTCTTCTACTTCCGTCTACATATTCCAGGATCTCTTGAATCTGTGAGTCATTCTATACTGTGTCATTACGATATACATTCACACACTTAGCACTGCCTGACTGAGCTTTTCCTCCTCTTCTTTGCTGTCTCTTTTTCTCTTTCCCTTTCGTTTTATCTTATAAGCTCCAATAGCTCTCTTTATGGGTAATAAAGATGGAAGAAAAACACTCTCCATCTTATATTTTGTAATTTTAAAATTTAGGTTGTCATAGCAATGTGATAAAATTTTAAAATAGAAAACATTTTCCTTATCCACAGCAGAATTTTTTTCTGTTTACACATACATAGAAGTATTTAAATGGGAAAATTTTATGAAAAATCAGTTTGTATGCAGAACTTTAAAAATCCACAGTAAACGTAAATAAAAGGAACTTAAAATATCAATATCAAAGTTTACAATTTAATTTTAAAAAGTTAAATTCAGCTGTTTGTGTTTTTTTTTTTTTTTTTT
>NW_016807406.1:2335238-2337123 GCF_001698545.2 Rhinopithecus bieti | reverse complement strand
TTTTTTGAGACGGAGTCTTGCTCTGCCGCCCAGGCTGGAGTGCAGTGGCCGGCTCTCAGCTCACTGCAAGCTCCGCCTCCCGGGTTCAAGCCATTCTCCTGTCTCAGCCTCCCGAGTAGCTGGGACTACAGGCGCCCGCCTCGTCGCCCGGCTAGTTTTTTGTATTTTTTAGTAGAGACGGGGTTTCACCATATTAGCCAGGATGGTCTCGATCTCCTGACCTCGCGATCCGCCTGTCTCGGCCTCCCAAAGTGCTGGGATTACAGGCTGTTTGTGTTTTAACAACTAATAGTCAGTATGTTTTTATCCAGTCATTTATTTACATCTAGCATTATTGTATATATGAATTGGATTCAGAAGCATCATAGAAACAGACTTTGAAGTAAATTAGGCTTCAAATCCAATTGTTTAGTTCTCTCAAATAACAGATTTAAAAACCTGTTATTTCAGGAAATTGTATAACTTCCATTATTTTATTTTCAGACATAGTGCCATCCTACAAGACTCTCAATGTCAGCCACTGTATTTGTTGATTTACATTATCTCAAATTTTTAAAATCCCCCAAAGTAGGAACATTTTTCTAATGTATGAGGCAACTGAAGCCCAGAGAAAATGAGACATTTGAGAAAGTCTTTCCACTAGGATGTGATGGAGCTGGATTCAAACCCAGCAAATGTGTCACAGTCTGAATGTCTCCAAGTCACCACTCTTCCCATTACTCTGCCTCTCCAAAGAGATCAATTTGTAATGTTGGTGGTAAGAAAAGAGAAAACAATTTATTTTAGAAGAATACACAAACCGTATAGTGCAGAAATAAATTTGTAGAAGAATTAAACATGGTTAGATTAATAAATCCTGGAGTCACTAGGAAGATTTTCCCAGGGAATACATGTTGGAACGGATAGTGCTGGGATTACAGGCATCAGCCATCGTGCCTGGCTGGCTCTCTTTCTTTGAAAACGACTAAAATTCCTGGGATAAATATTTTAAATATTTTTCATTTCAAATGTACTAAATGAACTAAGAAAGTAAGGCATACTGAGGCTATAACTAAACAAAGATATAAACTTTCATAAATAAGGAGGACATAAAAGCATATTTACTATTGAAAGCATTTGCTGAATCGGGTTAAATAACCTGAAACCAACAGAAGGCAAGAGACAAAATTCAAGGTATAGCCAAAATAGGAAGTCCAGGAGGAGACCACCATTCAGGAGACCAGTACTCTAAATGTGAACCAGAAATAAATCATCACTACTTTCCACTCCTCCCACAAAGGACACAAGGAACATGGCCCACTTAGGGATTTGACATTGAGAATCAGGAAGAAGGAATAATCTCCTTATAATTTCCTTGACATATGTGGCCACAGCCTAAAGCTCAAACAAGTAGTTACTTCATTAGCTTCTTAATTTCCATATTTTAGCAAATGTATTAAAGGTTATTGTATCTTTTCATTGGAATCAACAACATATTTTAACATTTAAATTAAACAACTAGTCACATAAATTAAGGAGTGGATATCTATTGATTAGCTTAAGTATTTTTCATTTTCCATTATTTTGGCCTTACCACTGGTTTATTTATTGATTTATTTATTTTAGAAAACAATGTATACCCTGTTTTTAATCCCTGTGTTTAGAATGAGATTTCTTTTATATAACCAATCACTCCTATCCCAACTGCAGTTCCAGATCCGGGTAATCAGAAATTCATTAATAAGCCTTTCAATGTGTCAAAACTTAAATGGATAGTTTTTCAGATAGAAGTAAAAGAGAAAGAGAGAGAAACAGACAAAATTTTCACTAGATAAAGAAATATTATCTTACTCTAATTTTATTTGTTAAATGTCAAAATAAAAGCCACAATTACTTAAAATGTATT
>NW_016807406.1:2275708-2334173 GCF_001698545.2 Rhinopithecus bieti | reverse complement strand
TTCTTTTCTTTTCTCTTTTCTTTTCTTTTCTTCTTTTCTTTTCTTCTTTTCTTTTCTTTTCTTTTCTTTTCTTTTCTTTTCTTTTCTTTTCTTCTTTAAGAGAAGCAGCTGGGACCACAGGTGCATGCCACCATGCCCAGCTAATGTTATTTTTGTATTTTTTGTAGTGACAGAATCTCTCTGTGTTGTCCACCCTGGTCTCAAACTCCTGGCCTCAAGCTATCCTTCCACCTCATTCTCCCAAAGGGCTGGCATTACAGATGTGTGCTGCTGCACCCAGTCCTGCACTCTTAATATTGTTTCCCTTCTTAATGCACTGATTGGTATTTTCATCCTCTAATTCATGTTGGAAAACTGGTGACTATTGGAGTACTCTGAACATGTTTTCACTGTGGCAATTGCAAAAACGTTTCCAATTTAGGCTTACCATTACTATAAATAATAAACACAGGTTCCACTTGTAGAATTTTCATTAGGTGAAAAACATTGTGATAAGCGATTTAAATATTTGCATAGGCATCCCTAAATCCTATGAGGTAAACCCCACAATCATCGTAACTTTATTTTTTCTTATACACTTGATACACACCATTTACACAGTGAATAAGCAATATGTAGAAAATGATGAAAAAATTTTACTCTGCACGTTCATGAACTCCTTAACTTCTTTCAACAGAATTGTGATTTCATGCACTCCAAGTTGAGAACTCATCCAGGATCCTGAGTTTACTAAACCCTAATCAGTATGGCAGTCAAAGATTCCATAGTGCCTGGCTGTTGAATGGAAAGATCAGTCTTCTCAAGATGATTAAAATCTCCCATAAGTATATTCACTGTGTACTTACATGAATACATTGATGTCAACTGAAATACAATTTATTTCAAATTTTTTATTTTGTGTGTCTATTAAGTATGCTTACATTTTTTATGTCAACATGGTTTCACTTTTTATGTTAGAAAATGCTAAGCAATAAATGCTACACCTGAATGCTGAAAGGTATTAGTGTTGCTTGAAGTTCACCAAATAAACACACAGATACTCCACTGGTATAGTCCAGTCCTGACCTTCAGTGGATAGGAGACTATTCAGTGAAATGTAATGCACAGTACTGGATTACGGTTAGTGGAATTTTTCCAAAGTAAATTATCCATATCTGTATTACTTGAATCCTCTTTTAAATAAAGTATGTTTTAACTATTTTTTTTATTAATTACTGGCAAACTGCTATTTTCCAGCCACTTCTGTTATTCTTATAAAACACTAAGTTTGCACTATTTGCAACTGTGCATTAATATGAAATTATTTGTTTCTGCAATTCCTCAAAAAAATTTCATCATGTACCTCAAAGCTAAAGTAGTTGGAGGTTCAAGTTCCAATTAGAACTCAGTGCAAATCCCTTCTGCAGACACAAGTATAGTAAAATAATTATTGCCTGGGAATTTCAGAAATCTTTTATAGCTCCTGCTATTGCCTTCTTGCCAAAATGAACTATCTGTTCATTTATTCTAAATTAGAACTGTGTAGTTAACAAAGATCAAGAAGATTAAAAACATGGTGTGAGGTCAGTATAGCATAACATTTAGTATTTCCTTTTGTAAGTACTGCTCTCCTGTGCTTAGTTAAGTATTATTTAAGATACTATTGGATTTTATAAAATGTTCCCATCATTAAAATTTAATTTTGACACTACAACACGTACAAAGTTCTGTCAAGTATTATTAATGATTAAACAATGAGGAAATATGTTATTACAGTGTGTTCAATCTTTAATGTCCATTAAATCCACTTGGTAAATGGAAATGGAAATGATACTAACTACAATTCTCATTCTCTAGTCCTTTACACATTATAAAGAAATGAGGATCCTACAATACCAATCAATAAGTGATGAAAGCAAACTGTGTGTGGTGGCTGAAATCTGAATGGGCCTTTCACAGAAATCTTATCATTCTCCTACTAGGGACAGTGCTGAACAGACATTCCACTTCCCGCTTTGTAAGCAAATGCCTATGCGTGTAGCACTGTGATTATATTTCTGTCTTGGGCCTTAGATCATCTTCAGCATCGGAGAGTTCTAAAAATCCCATTAAGAAATCATTTCAAGGAAACATAAATGTTCTTAGAAATAATCTTCAATGCTTTTCTAATTTCTTACATTAATGTCTCGTGCAACCCTCTTCTCAGAATGGGTAATAAATCCTCTTATATTTACGCACAGAGAGATATGTACATTCATCTTATTTACTTCCTATTTTAATTGCTGTCCTAACTAAATACAACACATGTAATGCAAAAGTTTGCCAAACTTTGTATGGGTTGTACTTAACATGTATAATACTGGCATTTTAGCTGAAGTGATTGTGACAAAGTCTTCCTGAATAAAAATTACTTTTTTAGAAAGGACACAGTTCTGTTGCAAAATCAAGTTGTTACTTTTTGTTATGATTTTGTAGCCTAATGAAAATGAATACATGATGAAATTTAACCCAATTTCCTTTCACTTTTAATTGATCTTCGTGGGCTTGAGGGAATTTGTCTTTATATTCATCTCCCAGAGAGAATTTCTACCAAATTTTTTCAGTGAGTTATTATCATCATTCAACTTTGCCTGGCTAAAAGCCCTAAAATAGGGACAAAATTTACATTAAATATCTCACTTTCTATTTTAGCGTGCTGTGGATCAGCACAAGGTTCAAGCTAACATACTGATTGTAAGGGTAATGTAGGCAATGGGTAGTGAAGGCCTTTATTGTCTTCTGATAAGTTTGTTTTGAGTATCATTTTTCTCTTACATGCTTATTTTTGTTTCAATTGTGAAGACCCACGATTTACAGCCATAATCTTCCCAACTAAATTTAAAATTATTGCGTGTCAAAAAGTATTGGCATTTGACCATTTATTCAATTATTCTTGATAGTCTGACATGATTCAAAGTACAATCATTCTACTTAAATTACAAGAAGTCTGTATCATTTGAGGTGCCTGCCCGCTCCTAATAATACTCTTTCTTCTGAGAACAGATTCACTCAACATGCTCACTATTCCTGTGCTCCAGAAAAAATAAAATACAGTATTACCAGGGCGGTCCAACAGGTCCCTGCTCCCTGGCCGTAGACGATAAAAGGGTAGGCAACTGCCCCAGGCTAGTTGGAAATTCCTTCACAGGAATTTAGAAGTGAGAAAGAGAAAGACCGTAATTCAGTCAGGACTGTTTGTTTGGACTTAGGTGGATGCAAACCTGAGAAGTGAAGGTGGAGAGGAGCTGCCTTATATGTGGAAAAATGGAGAAATCCAGTCTATGGAGAGAAGGAATAACTGTACGGAGAAGGCAGAGAAGAGAAAGCAAGAGCATGAGACCAGGGGACCTTGGCTAGTCTTCCTACAGCTTTCCAGTTCTCAGTTTTACTTACCTAAGAAAAGAGATGATTTTTAAATCTCTTGGATTTTTTGTATTAACGTGACATCAACAACTGTCACAACTTTGTAGCCATCTATAATTATTCTTAAGGCAAACGTCAGATGGCACATTTTTGTTTTACTTTGAAGTACATAAGAGAGATGTCATAAACCCTGTAGCTCTTCGTCCAGGTTTAGGAAACATACTTCAGGCTTATTTTTACTGGTGTTTGTTGCATATGCTACATGACTTGGTTTCCTAGGTAACAGTGTGTGTAGACTTAGTTGTAAATTTTCTCTTTCCTTGAACTCATACTTAGGGTTGGGGGGAGGAATTCTAAAAAACATATGAATTTCAGAATCAGAAATCTTCCTCTTATCCTTCACTACCTCTTGCCACCTGCCTCCTCACACAATCTGTATCTGTCGACTTTTAAGCAGGATTTGCTGCCTTCCAATTTTCCCACAGGCCTTTGGGTGCATATTTCTAGCTTTCTGACACTCCCAGCTTATGCTACCTAATGAGTCATAGAAATGATTTTTAAACTTATATATAATGTTAGAGAATAATTATTAACCATTCAAGGAACATTCATTGAACACAAAACACTTTGCTAAATGCATTATATGCATTATTTCATTTGATATATATGACAATGATGGGCATTAAGAATTATTAGCATTTCTTATAGGTAGGGAGGAAATAAGTTTCATGAAGTTAAGTGGCTTAATCACAATCAAAAGCTAATACATTAATGAGATAAAGACTTGAATTCATTTGTGTAAATGCCAGACTCATGCCCTGAATTATTACCCTACACCAGGTAACCTAAAGTCATCTTTTTAGGTTTTATCTTTGTATCAAGGCATATGCAAAAGCAGAATGAGAATCAAGCTCCTTCTGTTTAGGGCCACAGGGCGTACATGGTAGAGCTATATATTAATAAATAGGGAGAAATTTGACTCATACCTTTTGTCATCATGTATTTACGTTTTAAGGGCAGGGAGAGTATTGCATATCTTCTGTCTCACCCATTACATAATGTCTTTCTAGTGGCAAGCTTTCAATAACAAGTTGATTGATTAATACTTGGAACAATGGATGGATGCAACTTGCACTGCCATTGCCAGGACAACTGCTCTAAATTGTAGCTTCTCCTTTTACTTCCCTGATATATTTTAAAACATCTATTAATAATATTTCTCTTTTATTTTTCAAAATTTCTATACATAGCCAGAAAAGATCCTTGAAAGTGCATCTAAAAAAAAAAAAAAAAAACCCTAAGTATATGCTAGAAAAGCTGGGATTGCAAATCCTTTCTCAGATATTTCAATTCACAATGATTTTCCCCACTTCCTACCTTTTGTAGCACTTTATCTGTCATCATGCCACTGAATAACCTGAGAATATTAGGGATAGATGAAATCATGTCTTATGTGATTATTTTTGGAGAAGCCACTGAAAGTCAAAAAGATACCAAAGCTCAGCTAATGATCCATGTCACATACAACTGAGAATTGCAAAGCAAGAATTAGAAATAAGGCTTTCCAATCCCAAGTCTAGCGACATGTCCACTACATCTCCCATAGCCATTATGGTACTTAATACTTTGGTCATCTCTATTAGTTATGATTTTGGTTACAAACAAAATAAACCAACATTGGATTATTCAAAGAAGATGAAACCTATTTCAAAGGGATGCCAAATTGAAAAAAAAAAAAATGGTGGAAAGTTGAAGAGCTAAATTGCAAAAATCAGTGGAAAGTTGACACCCAGAATAACTGCCAAAGTCCTGTCGCCATTCAAGATCACAGCAGAGTTATGGAAACAACCATGGCCACAAGGTCACTAGTCACACTGCTGTCTCCAGACAAGATACGGTCTTTCCTTTCACTGCATCTGCTACTGCTGCTAGAATGGTTTCCAGACTGGCCCCTGCTTATTTACATTAACCACTCCAGATTCAAAGCCCCAGCAATGAGTAGCCCAAGGTGAGATTAGGTCAGAAGCCCACATAGAGCTGCCAAAGACCTACCTAGACAACAACAAATATGTCTCTCTCTTCAGTTTTCACTGTTGAAGGTAAAACCCTGTCTGTCTTCCTTGAAATTTTCCCAAACAGAAGGTGTTCAGAGACTGTGCGGTTGCAAGTGAGAAATATTCACTAAACATTCTAAAAGTGTTTATTACATTGTCAAATAAAATTGCATTGAACAAGAGAAACAGTCAAGGAAGACTATTCAGGACTATAAAAATAAGGTTAAGAGATTGAGCTCAACTGTGCTGAAACAAAAGGCAGGACAATTTTTAAGCACTGGGATGAGGCAGTTTGCAAAGTACTGGAGAAAGCTAGCAGGGAAGTTGGTTAGTGAGATGAGATCTTCTGTGGCCTAATCTGTTTGCTAATTGATGTTTATCAAAGTTAGGCTCCTACCTTCTCACATAGACTGGTAGATGGGGCTCTGTCTTTCCTCTTAATGAATACATTTGAAAGGTTGGATCCCAGGTCCTCAAGAAAGGTATTCCTGTGTTGTAAAACTGGCAAGAAGCTAGAAGAAGATTTACATCTCAAAAGGACAGAGAAAGAATTTAGGACAGCAATTTTTCTAAAGTAAATGCTCAGATGCTCTGAGGAAAGGGAGACCGGGGCCTTTAGTCAGCAAAAAATCTGCCTAAATTTAGCCAAGCCAAGGTCATCTTGGTCAGGGGTATGTTCACGTTTTGATCCTTGAACTATAGAGAGAAACCTTTAGAAGACTTCAGTCTATACCATTACCATTTTCTAACCCAAATAGCTTTATCACAATAGATATTATATGTGGCAGTGGTAAAAAGTGATTAAGTGATTGAATGTACACAATGGACAGTCACAACAGAAAGTTATTTTATTTTCTCCTTTCCCCTACAAAATTCTTTGACAATACCTTACTCAATGATTTCTCAAATAATCGGAGGATAAAAACAGAAAAGTTTCTAAGACTATGAATATGTAATTAGATTAAATGCATTTCAAATTGAAAGACAAGGAGTTCCATGACTAAGTTTATTTTTAGTTGTCTAGAGATATTGACAATGAAAATTTGAATTCTTGTCAGCAAACTTATTTAGGGAAATGGTGGAAAATAAAATTCTAATTGCAATTCAATTGGCTGTTGACTCCTTTTGCAGTTTCACTGGAAATATTACTACCATATTTAAATTTAGATTTTGTTCACAACTGGTATATTGTCAGAACACCCCAACAATATATTTCCTCTAGCATTGTAAAAGAGGGAAATGTGAACTCTTAAGAAATAGGACTGCTGTGTTGGGTAGCAGTAAAAGAAGCAGGGGATAAGCTTGGTCTTCAACAAAACTATCCTTTATGTTGCAGAAACTACTCTGGGCTGACCTTATTTTAAATCACTCCACTAAACCATTATAAGAAATCAAAAATAACACAAATACTAAAACCTCCTACATACATATTTGGAAAAGTAGAGTTCCTTCTTCTAGAAACCCTCGCTGCTACACATACATTTTGTTCACTCAGCACCCCATTAACTTTCAGAGCAACAATAACAACAAATCCATGAGGCTATTGAACTGAAGAATGCCTGGGTAGATGCAATTGAATTATATCAATATATTTCAGATCCAAAAGGAAAGAACACTTTTAGAGTTTTTTTCTGTAATACTTGAATTACTCCAGGAAGCTAGAGATAAGTGGTGAATAAACTTGATTTAAAATGTGTATGTGTGTGCCTGTGTGTATGTGTAAAATCCTGGGCAAAGAAATATAAAGAATTTTCTTTATATGTGTCTGTTTTTTGACTAAGCAAAATTTCTAAAACAATCATGCCCATCCCTCTATCAGTTATCAATTGTGAATACAACAACCTGTATCACAAATGGCACTGATGAAAACTTCTATAAATAATAATATACTTTAGAACTTGGCCATAACAAAGCATCTTTTATTATACAAAGATATGGTTGCAGGTCTCAGGAGAACTGAACTCTTTCTGACCATCATAGAATGTCATGGAAGAAGGGAACTTTGAAATAATGAGTAAATGCTCTTAGATTTTTTTTTTCCTTTTTTTCCTTTTTTTTTGTGAGCTTTGCAGGGGATTGCTTGGAGGGTAATATTTGAGACAATGGGGTTTATTTTCTTTGGAAATTTTCAAAATTGCTGGAGACATAATTGGAATATAAGAATGACAATCATCATTCTCTTTATTGGTAGCATTTGTAGGAAGAGAAAGGGTGTAATACTTTTCCTCCTCATCATAAGGGTCACAGGCAACACTTTTATAACAAAAGACAGGTTAACAAGATAAAACACAGCTCTTTAATCAAACTTTTACATGACATGGTAGACTTTAGAATGAAGACCTCAAAGATTCACGGAAAAACTGTCTTTTTTTATGTTTGTGTTCGATGAAGAATGGGCAGCTGTGTAGAAATGTGATTGTACAAGAGTATAACCTAATGGTAACTGAGTGGGAAGACCCAGCAAGGCCTGTCTGTTCAGATTCTTCTTGGACTCTCTGTGTAGCACTCTTTCTTCCCAGGTATAGAGCAGGACACTTCTGGAATGAGCATCTTATGACCTACAGTCAGACAAGGTAAGTCCAAGAATTTATTCCCAGCTCCCAGAAAGGCAGAGGAAGTTAAAAGCAATATTTCTGGATTGATAGCTGACTTTGTGGGAACCATGTCCTGGTTTCTATGATCCACCTTGGGGAAGAAGCATTCTGGTTACTATGACTCACTTCTAGAAAGAATGAGGGGTCAACGACAGGCAGGAAGGAGAAGGTCAGAGAGACCATAGTCCTGAGGCTGCTTCTGAGACCTTTCAATGTCCTTGGTTTCAAAGTACTCAGCATGCTGAAATACCCACTTTGGAGCATCACTTTCTGAGCCCCAACATGTGTGTTAACATTTACTGGGTGCTGGGTTTTTTATTTATTTATTTTTTACATGTAATATATGTTTGAACTTTGTTGAAGCACTGAAGTCTGTAGAGTGGGTTGTATCTCCATTTTACAAGATGAGAATACTGATGTCATTAACAAGTAAATGGAAAAGCGCAGCTTGCAATTTAGGTTTTCTGATACCTACCTCACAGTTAATATAGAGAACTTAGCACAATATTAACTGTATGGTAAATGTTCAGTAAAATGCTAGCTATCAGTATTGCTACTAGTCTTTTCATAAATATTTTACAATAACCTTTCTTTGAATCAAATCATCCATGAGAAGAAGTACAAGGCCTTTGCCATGGGAAAGCATTTTCACGTACTCCTTTTTCATAAAATCCCTTTTATTACACTACTTTAAAGGAGATTGCTGATTCATCTTATGACATCAGGACAGGGTGTTAGGTATAGCCTTGTTTGTTAGCAATCTGAATGTACTAGGCTGATGTCCATAGTTATCCTAATAAGAAAGTCCCTGATTACTTTCTTCCCATCCAAACCTGTACTCCCACTTTCCCACTAGGATTCCTCTTTTACCACAAGCGTACAGAACATCTGTGAGCCAGGGGTTCTATTGTTATTTAAGATGGCAATCTGCAGCAATTGTCTGCCTTCATTCATAACCAATCCCGGGGAAATCTCAACCACAATTAGATGACAGAGATGTTAAGCAAAAAGGACTCATTTGCTACAATGGAACTCAGAAAGGAGGAAAAAAAAAAAAAAAAAAGATGAACTTGACTGTCAAGGAAGTAATATCCATTCTGTAAATTCAAATAATGTCTTATGATCGACAGCTAATTTTTATAGACTCTGAACTATAAAGATTGCAAATTAAACCTCCACCAAGCCAAGAAGCAGATAAACTCTCAACTGGATTATGCCTATCTGATTCTTCAGGAGCTGCATTCATTAATGAGCCTTCTGGCCCAAAATAAAGGTGATTTTGGTGGTCTTTAGTCACAAAATGGTTCTTTTAAGGAATATATAATTAATAATCGCTAAACACAGTGTGCTAGCCAAGTTCTTTTGAAGAGAAATAAATCATTTTTAGTGTTGTTTATTTTAATTTTACTTATAAAATTTTAAAATTATTTTAACTTTAAATATTTTATATTGTTTTCTTCCTAAGGACTATCACTGTAGGATTAAGAAAGAAACCAAAGAGGTAGTTTGAAGCATAATATATCATAAAGCCTACATGCAAGAGGTACTCAAAAATAAATAAGTTCAGAAATATGTGTACTGTTATGAAGGTGGTTATTGGATTTTTTTTATTGTTGGTAGAGTTCACCATGAGTCCTAAAAGATTTCTGTGACTTAAAGAAAAGGTCAGTCAGAGAGCTAGAAGTAGCAACTCAATTATTCTGTAGTACATCTTCATTTAAAATTAAACTGGTAAGGATGAATGTGAAGATTACCAAGTCCTTTTGTCAGAGGCATTTGAACCACAGCAACTCTATCTTGAATAGGAATGGGTAAAATGAGCCTGAGGCCAACTGGGCTGCATTCCCAGATGGTTAGGCATTGTAAGTCACAGGATGAGATAGGAGGTTGGCACAAAATACAGGTCATAAAGACCTTGCTGATAAAACAGTTTGCAGTAAAGAAGTCGGCCAAAACCCACCAAAACTAAGATGGCAACGAGAGCGTCCTCTCGTCATCCGCACTGCTACACTCCCACCAGTGCCATGACAGTTTACAAATGTCACGGCAATGTCAGGAAGTTACCCTATATCGTTTAAAAGAGGAGTTATGAATAATCCACCCTTGTTTAGCATATAATCAATAAATAACTATAAAAATGGGCAACCAGCAGCCCTCAGGGCTGCTTGGTCTGTAGGTAGCCATTCTTTTATCCCTTTACTTTCCTAATATACTTACTTTCACTTTATTCAATGGGCTTACCCTGAATTCTTTCTTGTGTGAGATCCGATAACCTTCTCTTGGGGTCTGGATTGGGACCTCTTTCCTGTAACACTTTCATATGAACAGAGTAAACCTGTAGTGTACTTTATTAGTCATGGTAAAAATTCTGCAACATGATTTTGTGCAAGTATCAGAAATTTGAGATAATATGAACAGACACACAATTTTCTGGGAACATGTGTCAATACAAAAGTCTTTGGATACTTTTCTTCTATTTTTAAGATTTGCATTGGTTTTTCAGTGTATTTCTTGTGTCTATATGATAAACACCATGCTCAGAATTGATCATAAATCATACATACAAAATAGCCTCCTTAGATAACCTCGACATCAATTTATTTTTCAAAATTTACATACAAATTGTTCCACAAATATGGCTGCTGCTAGACAAGTCATGGATGGAATGTTAATGCCAGCTGAGGTTTCCTAATAATGTGATTTATCACCCTGGAGTCTGTTAATGAAACTTATATGTTCCCATGATTACTTTAACACTCCTTTGAAAGGAAAACACGCATTAAACAATTAATTTCTGCTCTCACCACTGAAAACCCATTTGGAAAAGTACATCACCAATGAATTTAAAGATGCCAATAAATAATTGAATTTTAGCTTGATAATCTATTGTGACATTTCTATTTCCCTTTTTGTTCATACAGTCATATATCTTATATAAAGAATGTATTCTGGGCAAATTCAACTCCTGTATATTAATACATAAAATAAATTATTTCCAAATATAATATGTAAATAACATTTTCAGTATGCACCAACAGAAAATGCTTAGTTGCTAAGGAACTTTATACTACTTGTGATGCACTGAATGATTTTATGGTTGAGTAGTGTCATAATTAAGCCCAATGACTTGGGTTCCTGACTCCCTGAATCCTTGCACTGTCATTACTATTGCTGTTATCTCAGTCATGTCACTTAACTTCTCTATGCCCCAGGATTTTACATCTGTAACATGGGGACTGTATTAGTACCTACCTCCCATGAATTTCTGAAGATTAAATGAGGTTAATATTTGTGAAGCACTTAGAACAGTCCCTGGAACACAGTAAGTGCTACGTAGGAATTTGCTAAGTGAATAAATAAACTAAGCCTTAATGCAAAGAACCGTGATCTACAAAAGCAAAACTATGCATGTAAGCATGAGGCAATTACCTTATTATATATCAAACTAACTGAAATTAATAGCTTTAATTGACAAAATGCCCAAGATATTACCCACTTCTTCTTAAGAATAGGCAGAAATCTCAATCTTATGGCTACTTCAGTATAAAAGATAGCTTCAGAATTTTCTTTTCCTTTTTCCAATAAAAGTCAAATCTCTGTTGTGGGAAGGAATTGCAATTCATGTACTCAAATCCACCTACATATTCCATATTTAAACCCACAGTAAAAGCTACTGAATGGCCACCCAGTCTATGAGTAGATACTTTATGGTTGAGAGAGTCACTGTGTCTATAGGCTGTCATTCCATCTTTCTGTGGTGCAGACCATACAAATTGCTTTCCCTCATTTACTCAAACTGCAGTTCTCAATTTCAACGGAATTGAATTAAACAAATCTCTTTGCACTTGACACCCTTTCAAATATCTGATCACTGTTTTTCAGGACCCTCCATTCCAAGCCTATTTTTTCTGGACTAAACAGTCTCAGTTTTTCAGTTGTTTTTCAAATAGCATGCGGTTTATGTTCAGTATATTTTATTACTAAACAAATAATGGAAGTTGAATAGTAGTGCCCACAAATAGGAACTGACACAAAATAATAAGCAGTAAAAAGGAGGGGATAGAAGAATTCTAGTCAAGATGACATGTGAATTTCTACTGATCTCCTCCTACCTCCCGCCCCTCTTCAAAAATAATGACAAATTATACATAAAAAGAGAAAAAATAAAGAAAATATCGGGGTCAAAAATAAATATTTGGTTGTTTTGTACCAAAATGATACCAAAACACAAAGTAGAGACTAGATACAATGCTGTGGGCAGGCGGAGCTCTGTGTGTGGAATCACACAGTATTGACCAGAAGAAGATAAGCTCCATGGAGTAATAGTCATTTCTAATAACAGAACCAGAAGTAGACTTACCTCTTGAAGTCAAGCATGGTAAAAGGGAAATATTAGAAAAATAAGTCAAAAATTTTTTTTAAAAAATCAAAATATACAAACTAAAAAAAAAAAAAAAAAAACAACAACAACTGTTGATTGACTTATTTTGCTCTATCATATTCAAAGTTGTAGATAGACAGTGGTGGGAGGGAAAAGGACCCTAGTTAGTGGCTGGAAAATGAACCAAATGGCTCACTGACTCAATGACTGTGTCTGTGATATCCCAGACTATTGTCACTGAGCAAAACGCAGAAATATCATCAAGCTAACTTAGGCCTAGGAGTTCCGAGGGCTAATTAGAGGTTATAAAAACCTGCTCTGTCAGGCAGGGTGAACACAGAAATAGAGGCTGGAATTCATCTTCTAATCCAAAAACATGAGGGTCTGCAAAATATAAAATGCATGAACAAATCTTCCACTTAAAAAATAAGAGATTATGAAACAAAAACAAGCAGGAATGAAACAACAGACACAAAATGATTAGAATCTTTCAAATGAAAGAGGATATAATTGAAATGACCAAACGATAAGATAAACTCTAAACAGGACAGGACTGAAGAGATAATTAGTAAAAGACATAGAAATAGAAATGGAAAGGAGTAGTAAAGAGACATGGTTTCAGAAACAATAAGTATATCGTCTTAGGTAGGTGATGGTTGAGAGAAAGTTATAAGTGATATATGGGTGTGGCATAATATTAGGATATTTATGATGTATAATATATTAAGTATATATTTGATATATATATATATATATATTCCTCTTGTAAGATGGGCATTTCCCCACTTTGTTGATGATGCAACCAATGCACAGAAAGTTTGCACAACTTTACATATATCTATCTTCTGGTTGTAAAAGAGTTAATAAGCAGACAGAATTTGAAACCAGTCAATACCATTCCAAAGCTTCTCTCAGGATAAGAAAGGAGGAAAAAGAATGAAAGAAACCAATATTTGAAAAGATAATAGCTCTTAATTTTCCACAACTGAAGGAAGACAATGAAACTCAAATCAAAAGTACACTCTGTGCAGGGAGCAGGATAAATAAACTCAAATCTGTAACTAGACACTTTGTAGTGAGACTGCAGAATAGAAAAGGTTGAAGACATCTTAAAAGCTAACAGACACAAAAGAGATTACCTACAAATGAGCAACAATTAGATTGACACAGACTTCTGGAAAACAACAACAGAAGCCAAAGAGAATGGAATGATACCTTCTCAGTGCAGAGTGAAATTAACTGACAATCTGGAGCTTTTACTGAGGTGAACTCTCATTCAAGAGGGAGGGAAAAATAAAGACACTTTCAGACTTATAAAGACTTTACCAGCTTGCCAACATTTTGCATACATGTTAGCAAAATCGGAGTGAACTCAAAAGAAAGGCTAAAACACACAGCATGAAAATAGAAATCGACAAATATGAGAAAATAATCGTTTTTTAAAAGATAGAATTAAACTAGCTAATGTTAATAAGACACATTCTTTGAAAGTTAACTAAAATTACTAAAATCTCTTGTATTTAGGAAATGATACATTCTGAATAATTTTATTTCGGGCACCTAAAGTTCATGGAGGAGTTAATCACACTGAATAGGTCATGAACGTCCATAGCCACTCATCTGGACAATGCTCCTTTCATTTATTTTGTACCATTATTATTTTTCCCCTTCATCTGTAGCTCAACTCCCACTCTCTTCTCCACGCCCCTTTCATAGTTACTCAAACAAGTTTTGCATGTCAACTTGGATGTGTATGATGAAATGTAGTAATTTACTGCTTAGGTTAACAAAGAAATACGAAAGAAATACAATGCATTGCTCTCAACCCAGCACAGGCATGAAAAGTGGGGTAGAGAAAGGAGTGGGAAACAGCATATTTCAACATGTTAGTACAGAACAGATGTGGAAAAATAAACACACAAAAGGTGACATTCTTAATAGAACACACAAGATAATATTGAAGAAATAATCTCTCTCCATACCAATGGAGAAAAGGCGAATGAATTAGATTCACCTATATAATGGCAGATTTTATGTCTTGTCATATCACAAATAGGGATAGTTTTACTTTTCCCTTTCCAATCTGTGTTTTGTTTGTTTTTCTTGCCAAATTGCCTTGTCTAAAACCTCTACTACAATTTTGAAAGGAATCGGTAAAAGCAGACGTCCTTGTCTTCTTCCTGATTTTAGGGAGAAATAGTGTAGCATTTCACCATTAAGTATGATTTTAGGTGTGAAGATTCTGTTTGTTTTTTGTTTTTTTGAGATGGAGTTTCGCTCTTGTTGCCCAGGCTAGTGTGCAATGGTGCAAACTGTGCTCACTGCAACCTTTGACTTCTGAGTTCAAGGAATTCTCATGCCTCAGCCTCCGGAGTAGCTGGGATTACAGGCAAGCGCCACCACGCCCAGTGAATTTTATTTTACTTTTTGCATTTTTAGTAGAGACGGGGTTTCTCCATGTTGGTTAGGCTGGTCTCGAACTCCTGACCTCAGGCGATCCACTCACCTCAGCCTCCCAAAGTGCTGGGATTACAGGCGTAAGCCACCACGCCTGGCCAGGTGTGAGTTTTTTATATATGAAATTTATCAGGTTAAAGAAGTTTCCTTCTATTCCTAGTTATTTGAATATTTTAAATACGAAAGAGTACTGGATTGTACAGGTACTTTTTATGCATCAACTGAGATGGTTACATGTTTTGTTATTTTCTGTTAATAGTTGTGTATTACATTAATTGATTTTCAGAAATTAACCACTCTTGACATCCTGTGATAAATCGTACTCACTCATGGAGCATAATCCTTTTCATATGTTGCTGGATTCATTCCTTAGTATTTTGTTGAAGTTTTTGCCTCTATGTTTATAAATGATATTGGTTTAAAGTTTTATTTTATTGTAATTATATAAATTATACAGTAATTGTAAAGTTTTATTGTATTGTATCTTTGATTGGCTTTGATATGAGGGTGATACTGGCTTTATAGAATGAATTGGGAAGTATTTCTTTTCTCCTATTTTGGGACATGTTTACAAAGAATTGGTATTAATTACTCTTTAAATGTTTGACAGAAGTCACCAGCTCAGCCATCTGTGCCTGAGCTTTGTGTGTCTGTGCTATCAGAGAGAATTTTTAAATTACTAATTCAACTGCTTTGCTTATTCAAATTTTTTTCTTCTAGAATCTGTTTTCGTAGTTTGTATGTTTTAAAAAATTTGTCAATTTCATCTAATTAATCTGTTGACATACCCCTTGCTGTTCATAGTATTATTTTATAATCCTTTTATTTCTATAAGGTTGGTCGTTTTCCCCTTCTATTTTGATTTTGTCATTTTGAATCTTTTCTGTTACTTTTGGATTAGATTAGCTAATAGTTTGCCAATTTATTTTTCTAATGAAGCTTTTTTTCATTGATTTTCTCTATTGTATTTCAATATATTTCTATAATTTCTTAAATTTTACTATCATAGTTATTATTAACATTAGTATCATTTCCTTCCTTTTGCTACCTTTAGGTTTAGTTGGCTCTTCTTTTTTCAGTGTCTTATGGTAGTAGGTCAGGTCATTGATTTGAGATGTTCTTAACTTTTTTATATATAGACATTTACTAGCTTCAAGTTTCATCTAATCACTCCTTTTGCTATACCCTAAGTTGTTTTATGTTACATTTCATTAATTCTTCTGAAAGTATATTCTAATTATCTTCGTGATCTTGTCTTTGACCTATTATTTATTTAGAAGTGTACTGGTGAATCCTCTTTTAAGTTTCAAAATTTATTTTTATTAATTATTATTTCATTCCATTGTGTTCAAAGAACACGCTTTATGTGACTTCAATTCTTTTTAATTTATTGACGTTTCCTTTGGCCTCTCAATATTCTGGAGAATGTTCCATGGACACTTGAGAGGAATGTATATTCTGTTGTTTGGTAATGTGTTCTACAGATGTTTGTTAGATCTCCTTGTCTATAGGGTTATTCTGGGCTTCTGTGTTCCTGTTGATCTCCTGCCTCGTTGTTCTATCTGTTATTGAAAGTGCAATTTTGATGTTTTTAGCTATTATTTTTGGTTTTCTATTGTTCCCTTCAATTCTGCCAATTTTTGCTTCATGAATTTAGAATAATTTTGCTTCTTTTTTGGAGCTTATATATTTATAATTATTATAACGTTCTTTGGGATTACCCCCTTTTCATTTAAAAACGTCCTCCTTTATTTCTGCTATTTTTTGTTGTTAAAATCCATTTGTCTAATAAAATATCCACCCCAGCTCTCTTACGTTGGCTATTGCAGTTTCCTTTTTTCTCTCCTTTTACTTTCTGTTACTTGCTTTCACTCTGAAGAATTAATTCCTTTTACTATTTCTTGTGAGGGAGGTTGGCTAGGGACAAGTTCTCTCACTTGTTAGACTCCACTAATACTAGCTGATTGCTCTATAATTTTTTAAAAATAAATGTCATTACTTTCTCCACAGTCTGACTAAATTAAATTTGATCTCTGTAAAAGAGCACTATTTGAGCATACTTTTTGAGCTTAGTTCTGATACCAGAAAGATCGTTTACCTGTCTCTCTTCCTGATTCTGTCAAACCTCCAGCTTCCCTATGGTTCCATTTGCTACCCAGTGGAAATACCAGTCCCTTCTTAATTGCTTACCATTAAATTTTCCATTGTTTTCTACAGTGCCCTTAGACTAAACCTTCTCCAGGATTGATAAAGTCGGTCCCCTTAGTGAGAACTGTGAGCTGTGGAGCTCTCTGTTGTTACGATCTGCCTTCCCCCAGGGAGAACCTGCAGGACACTGCTCTTGAGTTAGCGGTAGGGCCAAGGTGACACTGTGTCCAGAACTGGGGTCTTGGTCTTGCTGACTTCAAGTATGAAGCCGCAGACCCTCATGGTGAGTGTTACAGTTCCTAAAGATGGTGTGTCCAGAGTTTGTTCCTTCAGACTTTCAGATGTGTCTGGAGCTTCTTCCTTCTGCTGGGTTCGTGGTCTGGCTGACATGACGGAAGCTGCAGACCTTTGCTGTGAGTGTTACAGCTCTTAAAGGTGGCAAGTCTGGAGCTGTTCATTCCTCCCAATGAGTGGGTTCCTGGTCTCACTGGCTTCAAGAGTGAAGCTGCAGACCTTCACCGTGAGTGTTACAGCTCATACCCTAAGAGTTAGCAGAGCAAGATTTATTGCAAAGAGTGAAAGAACAAGACTTCCACCACTGCTGAATGGGTAGCCGCTGGCAGACTTGGCAGTCTGCTTTTATTCCCTAAACTTACCCCACCCACATCCTGCTGAGTGATCCACTTTACAGGGAGCTGATTGGTCCATTTTACAGAGAGCTGATTGGTCCGTTTTGACAGAGTGCTGATTAGTGCGTTTAGGAGACTAGACATAAAAGTTCTCCAAGTCCTCACTACACTCAGGAACCCAGCTGGTTTCACCTAGTGGATCCTGCACCAGGGCTGCAGGTGAGGCCTCCTGCCTCCTGCCCACCAGTCCTGTGCCACGGGCATAGGCATTCCTCAGCCCTTGGGTGGTGCATGGGACCAGGCGCCAGGGTGCAGGGGTGCCGCTTGCCGGGGAGGCTCGGGCTGTGGGAGCTCACCGCAGAGGGGACAGCCCTGCCCTATGGGGAGGCAGCTGAGGCCCCGTGAGAATAGGGCGGTGCCTGCAGGGCAGTGCTGGGAGACCCGTGCAACCTCTGCAGCTGCTGGCCTGGGTGCTAAGCCCCTCACTGCCCAGGGCTGGTGGCCGGCTGCTCCGAGTGCAGGGCCCGTGGTGTCCACTGAGCCCACCCACCGAAACTCGCTCTGGACTGTGAGCACCCGCCCAGTTTCGCTTCCCGCCCACGCTTCTCCCGCCACACCTCCCAGCAAGCAGAGGGAGCTGGCTCCACCTCGGCCAGCCCAGAGAGGGGCTCCCACAGTGCAGTGGCAGGCTGAAGGACTCCTCAAGAGCAGGCAGAGTGGATGCCGAGGCAGAGGAGGCACCGAGAGCGAGGG
This sequence comes from Rhinopithecus bieti, assembly GCF_001698545.2. NCBI lineage: Eukaryota > Metazoa > Chordata > Mammalia > Primates > Cercopithecidae > Rhinopithecus > Rhinopithecus bieti. The sequence continues at coordinate 2,315,776 of NW_016807406.1, read as the reverse complement.
CTGCTAGCATGTTGTCAACTCGCAACACTGCCCATCCACAAGGCAGCACTGTATGGGGAAGTAGCCCTTGGCTTTCTCAACTTCTTTTTCTTGTAAAACTTATATCTTATGAGTAAAATGAATTTAAGGCAATTTGAATCCAATATTATCTGCCATGTGTGGAGTAGCAGATTGGTATAGCCTGTTGCAATGGTTAATTTATATGTCAACTGGACTAGGTTAAGGATTGCCCAGATCGCTGGTAAAACATTATTTCTGGGTATGTCTGTGAGAATGTTTTGGAAAAGATAAAACACAAAAGAAGGGCAAATTTTCTCTCTCTCTCTGACTCTCTCACTCTCTCTCCCCTTGAACAGGGACATCCATCTTTTCCTCAAACATCAGTTTGCCTAGTTCTCAGGTCTGTGGACTCTGGGACTTGGCACTCATTGTTAAGGTAATTATTTGATAAATTTTCAGTTTTTTAACTGAAATTGTTTAAATTTATTTTTCTTTTGGGTCAATACTGGAAAACTCCTTTTCCTTCAAAATTATCCATTTCATATAGTATTTTTGATGTAGTTGTATATTTGTGCAAAGTAGTCATATTTGGAACTTGCTTTTTAGGTATTGATATTAGACAAATACCACATGCACTTCTGTAGAACTTATTTTCAGTACACTCTAACTGCAAAAAGTAGTCATATTTTTTCTAAATCAACTGTCTCAATAGATTTTTCCCCTTGTCATGTTCTCTTATAGTTATGTTTTCTCCCTTTTAATTAACTGGATTAATAATAATGTACATATTTTGATTTTTTATAAAGAATTCACTTTTTAAATTTTTCACTAGTTCCATGACTTTTCTTCCTTGCTCATTGCTTTTATCTTTATTATATCATTCCTTTCATTTTCTTTCAATGTAATCTTCCAATATTTCATTGAAATGATTAACATTTTCTTTCGTTTTGTATTTTCATTGATCTAAGTAACTGCTGCTATAAATTTTCTACAATGTCTTCTAAAATATGGTCTTATATATTCTAGAATGTACTGATTTTATTATCATTGTTTTAAAATTATTTTAAAATTTTGGTTTTGCACTTCTTTGACATAGTACTTTATTATTTTTTTCAACATAAAAAAGTCTTGGGCCAGGTCTTGTGGCTCACTCTTACAATCCCAGCACTTTGGGAGACTGAGGCAGGTGGATTCCTTGAGCTCAGGAGTTTGAGACCAGCCTGGGCAACATGGCAAAATCTCATCTCTACCAAAAGTTTAAAAAAATTAGCCAGGCATGGTGGCGCATGCTTGTAGTCCCAGTTACTTGGGAGGCAGAGGTGGGAGGATTGCTTGAGCCCCAGAGGTGAAGGTTGCAGTGAGCTGAGATCACACGACTGCACTCCAGTCTGAGTGACATAGCCAGAACCTGTCTCAAAAAANTAAAATTTTGGTTTTGCACTTCTTTGACATAGTACTTTATTATTTTTTTCAACATAAAAAAGTCTTGGGCCAGGTCTTGTGGCTCACTCTTACAATCCCAGCACTTTGGGAGACTGAGGCAGGTGGATTCCTTGAGCTCAGGAGTTTGAGACCAGCCTGGGCAACATGGCAAAATCTCATCTCTACCAAAAGTTTAAAAAAATTAGCCAGGCATGGTGGCGCATGCTTGTAGTCCCAGTTACTTGGGAGGCAGAGGTGGGAGGATTGCTTGAGCCCCAGAGGTGAAGGTTGCAGTGAGCTGAGATCACACGACTGCACTCCAGTCTGAGTGACATAGCCAGAACCTGTCTCAAAAAAAAAAAAAAAAAAAAAAAAAAAAAAAAATCCGTTTTGTCTATTGACCTTGTTATTAATGTATAGTTTTCTTGCATTGTGATAAGAGATTGCTGTTTTTGGTTATCTTTATGAAATTTGTTAAGTTTGCCTTGGCAGGCTAATATACAGTCAATTTTTGTGAATGTTTTATACATATTTGAGAATGTGAATTCACTGTTATAGGTATCATTTTCAATATATAATCATAGTATCTACATTTTTACTTATCTTGTTTCATTTTTCTATATCCTCACATTTTGTCTACTTACCTGTTTTAGATTGAGAATAGTATGCTAAAGACTTCTAGCACTATAAAACCTATGAAAATAAATATGTATTTACATATTTCTACATAATATAAATACATATATTTTCATATGTATTACATGTAATATAATACATATATTTTTATATGTATCATATATTTTATATGTATCATAATACATATATTTTATATGTGTCATATAATATACATATTTTTATATATCATATATAATACATATATTTTATATGCATCATATGTAATATAATACATTACTCATATATGTATTATTCAATTTGTGGTTTGAATTATACTCAAAATAATTTCTGCAGAAGTACATGTGGTATTTGTCTGATAATGTCTATACCTAAAACAAGTTCCAAACATGATTGTAATATTAGATATCATATGTTGAAACTCCTGAATATTTTGCTAATATAGCCAACTGGTCCAACTATTCAGATATACCCAAACTCTGAGTTTATTACATCAAAATGCATTGCAAATATATGTACCCAGAACTCAGCGGACACAGAAACACTGCCAAATTCATTCAGTGCAGAGATTAAAATGAACTCTGATCTCCCTCTTTGAAATATGGGCATTCCACTGTAATTACCATCAAAATCATAGTAATGGTCAGATTGACACTTCAAAAGAAATACCTCTAGCTTCTAAAACAGTAAGCACAAGCCCTTTAAACATCGTGTTTAAATAGAAATCTTGATAGAATAGATTTTCTGCCTTATTTTTCAAAGTTAGTTTTAAAATGGCCTTTTTTGGAAGAAACAGAGGCATCTCTGACTTTTAAACAAAAGATGCAGAGGTAAAGAGACTCTACCTCACTTTCAAAAATTAAACAAAAAGTAAAAGCCATCTCAGCAGATGTTCTATTGAACATAGTATCAGGGAAAAAATGACAAATTTCAAGCTGGAAAGATCGTATATTGATTTAGTGTGTTTGTTTTTATACAACTCAGTTACTTATTTTTAAGTATCAACACCTACATAATATGGCTCACTAGAATCACAGTATGTTTACCAAATGCTGCTAGTGATGTTAAGAGAACTTGCCTTAATTATTTAGGTTTATTCATACATGTCATCCATATTAGCAATCAGGATGTCAGAGTGGGCTCATTAAATCTACCACTTATATTATGACTTTTATTTCTGAGTGTGTAGGGTAGACTGCTGTCAAGAATTTTTCAAGATTACACTCAGAACATTTACTTACAAATAATCACATCTTTTCTCATAAAATATCTATGTCAAGAATGAATTATCTTATTCTATATCTGATTTTAATAACTTTATGTTAAATCATCTTCATTATTACTTACTACCATTTTTTCAATTCAATATTTTCTCATTAGAACTAAGTTTAATACCAATGGATTTTCCCCAAATGTTAAGAGTGTAGTGTCTATACATAAATGTGATAAAGGCCAATGGCTCATCAGGTTATGGTTATAACAGTAACATTTAAAATAACTTCAAGTATGGGCTTTAGGATTATAACAAATGGAGGAGATAATTAGATGCTAGCAAGTAAGGGGTGGAGAAAAATATTAGATTGAGGAATAAAGATCATAATAAAGGTAAAAACTGATTTCGGCAGGAATAAGGAAATACAGTAGGTGAAATATTCAGGTAATCATTCAATAAACATCTAATGAAGCCCTAGAATGTGCCAAGTACCATTCAGTAAAGAAAGGGATAAATATCTCCTCATTTTCTTCATCCAACATAAGTTGTTATTATTTTTCATTAGATACTACTATATGCTTAGAACTATGCTGGACATAGGCATATTTATACCCAGGCATAACTCTTAAACTTAGAGTAACAGTCTGGTTGAGGAGAGACATTAAGGAATCACAAAAACAGAGGTAAAAATTACAACAATGTTAAGAGAGGAAGAAGTATGTTGTGCCCGGTGTGCACACAATAAAACCTCTGGATTCATCTGGCGTGCAGTGGGGATCAGGGAAGATCTCTTCAAGAAAATGATAGAAATGAGATCTTAACTTTGGCAAGGGTGGCATAGAGAGTGTTCTAGGTGGAAGAAAGAACGTGTCCAAAGTCTCTACTGCTAGAGAAAGCAGAGCATAGAGCGTGTCTGAGAAACTAAATAAAGGTCCAGAATGGTCAGTGGACAGATTCTAAGGCAAGTCATAGCTTACAGTTCAGAGGAAACAGCAGAAGCACAGACGTAAACTTCAAGTTAAGGAGTTGGCCTCTACCTGGTGATGTGCTAGAACCGATCTCCACTGGCTTTCCAGGGCCAATTGTGCACATCTTTCTCCAACTCAACACTCAGAGATACCACATTGCTAGCTTGAAATTATCTGCCATAGGAATAGTTATACTGTAGAAATTTGGCAAATGTTACAAGGGGACAGGTGGGAGTTTTTCATCACCCACCCCCCTCTTTCTGCCTTCCTCCCCTGCCCAGCTGATGGTTAAGCAAATTACCCTCATATTTGATGAGGCAGAGCAAGAGATGAAACACGCCATCAGTTAGTAGAGCACAGCACTAATTCCATGTTTTTAAGAAAGAAAAACTTGAACCACTTTAAAATGGAGGTAGGCCACGAAAAAAAGATACTCCAGGTGCAGGGTAGAAAATGGATTGGAATAGAGGAATGGGTTCAGAGAAAACCGATAGAAATATATTAACATTCCATCATAGAGATGATGGTATTTGGACAGGGTGATGGGATTAGGAACAGAAGAGATTTTGAACATTGTGCTTTTTCAGGTTGAATCAAGATGAGTTTCAAATGGTTGTGATACAGAGTTGTGATTATTGTGGTTTGAAAAGGTAAATTAGGACATTTTGATGTGAGGAGGCTAAGTATACATAGGCTATTAGGTGAGTCCTCAATGCAAAAGCTGAAGTCAGATAATTGGATGGAAATGAAGTCAGTTAAATAGATTCTGAAGAAATGAAAGATAATTCAGTAGGATGGTAGATGAAATAAAGATAAAGAGTTGTATAAGTAAATGCCATAGACTTCAAAATGAACAAAAGTGTTTAAATTATGCTAAACAAGTGAAAGCAGGAAACAAAGAAAATGCTGGTTTCTTTAATTCACAAATTGGTAGGAGTGGCTTTGGAGGTGTTGGGAAGGAAGAGGCACCATTAACAAGAAAACGAAATGGAAAAAAAAATGCTTTGATTCAGACAAATGTGTGTTGGAAGCAAAATATCGAGGATGTCTCCATGGCAGCTAAGTTCTAGCCAAATTCTCCGTTTCACTTTGAAGCAAAGCCTTTCAGAATCTGTCCAGTGCTTGGCACAGTGAGGGCTGGGAAAAGGGACAGCCATTATTGAAAATTGGCTGGGAGGACGTGCAGGTGGAGAGAAAAGAGACAAATGAGCAGCTGAAAACCACTAATGAAGTGTTTGTAATGAAGTGGTAGCTAAGGCTTAAAAAATACTGTCTTACATTTCCCCAGATGGTGACTCCAAGAATGAAAAGTGATTACTTTTACTTCCTTTAGCATCCCAGGCATTTCTTGCTAGAAGTTTCTTCTATAAACATATCTAAGCTCCAGGACTTTATCAATGGTAATTTTGATAGAAACTTACCCTCATATCTGACGTGGCAGAGTAAGGGATGAAACACAGCATCAGTTAGTAGAGCATGCACGGTCCTTGGTTGTTAGCATTTCCTCTGTTAGAATGATGGGTTACATGTCTGGCTTTTTCCTGAATCGCAGCACATTTTTCAGACTTTTGGAAAGTGAAAATGTTTCACCTTCTTATTGGGTACTAATTTTACTCCAAAATGTTTTAGGCATTTATTTATTTATTTATTTTTGAGACGGAGTCTCCTTGTCACCAAGGCTGGAGTGCAGTGGCGTGATCTCGGCTCACTGCAACCTCTGCTTCCCAGGTTCAAGCGGTTCTCCTGCCTCAACCTCCCTACAAGTAGCTGGGACTACAGGCACCTGCCACCACGCCAGGCTAATTTTTGTGTTTTTAGTAGAGAGGGGTTTCACAGTGCTGGCCAGGCTGGTCTCAAACTCCTGACCTCAGGTGATCCACCCATCTCGGCCTCCCAAAGTGCTGGGATTACAGGCATGAGCCACCGTGACTGGCCTTTTAGGCATTTTAAAAGCTGATCACAGTATATTAGTTGATCTGAATATAAAAGTTCTACATTTAAAGTATGGCTACCAAAAATCACAAAGTATTTAGTTAATATATTTTATAATGTTTGCCTCACGGACTTGGTCAGAAATGCAATTGTCTATGCATAAACTAGTCATTCTTTTTTTCTAAATAACGTACGTGTGTGTTGAGAGAGAGAGACTAAGAGTTTGATAATGTGGACTTAAGCAACAAGATAATCTGTGAAAAATCAAGTATGTTAAAATAGATTTTGTCAAAATTGTCTTGGCAAGAGGGAAAACAACTGCATAAGACATTTTATGTGTGGACTCTTTCAAAATGTTAAGAAAAGGAGCTCTTAACCTAAGGTTTGTAGAAGAATCTTCCTCAATGGGTTGTAATAGTTTGTGAAAAATTCCTGAAGATCTTTCAGGAGACCATTGTTGTTTTATATTTTTAAATGTTTATTTTTTTCTTCAATAATGGCACCCCTGCAATCCTAAGGGAACATTGTGGAAGTTGGCCAAACTTTAATTGAAGTATATCTGCTTTCTAGGAGGGAGTGTGGACAAACTTAGCTGTATGCCCTGTCATGGGCCTATCCTATAACAATACAGAAATATTCAATCAGAATATTTAATTTCTAAGACTTTTTTAAATGGAGAATTATTATTCAATATTAGATACTAACAGATGTAGTTGATTTGGAAGAGGGGACTCTCACGAATGTGTATTTATTCCATTTAATATATTGACAGCACTGTGATGATTAATTTTATGTGTCAACTTGACTGGGATAAGGGATGACCTGAAAGCTGGTCAAATATTATTTCTGGAGAACTAATGTTTATGAGGATGTTTTTGTGAGAATGTTTCCAGAAGAAACACTCACTCATTCCACAGATTCATTTGAATCTGTGGACTAAGTAAAGATGATCTCCCTTAAAAATGTGGATGGACATCATCCAATCCTTGGAGACCCTATTATACATTTTTAAAAAGGCAGAGGAAAAGGTTTGCTCTCTCTGCTTGATCTGAAACAGCTGTATTCTCCAGCCCTTGGACATTGGAGCTTCCAGTGCTTGGGCTTTTGGATTTAGATCTGAGTATACACCATCAGCCTTGCCTGGTTCTCAAGCCTTTGGAGTGAGACTGAATTGTACCACTGGCTTCCCTGGTGCTCCAGCTTGCAGCTGGAAGATCATGGGACTTCTTAGCTTTTATAATCATGTGAACCACATTCTAGAATGAATAAACAAGCACCCATAAACGCATATATCCTATTGGTTTTGTCTCTCTGGAGACTGCTGACTGATAAAACCATTTCGAAAAAACTTCTCTTAACATTTTTTCTACAAAAACTTAATCTTGGTGAAGACAGATTTTATCCACACATGATGAAGACATTTCAAGAACAATGTCCCTTAGATGTGAGATATTATTGCACAGGAAAATTAGTAGTGATTTTTTGGCAGGGTGATTATATGGTTAATTATTCTTAATCTTTTGTTTAACTGGTTTTCTATTTTCTATAATAACCTTTTCTACTTATTCAGGAACCTTTAATATATAATAATATAATACAAGTTGTTTAAGATGCTTCGCCAACTTCTGAATGTTGTTTTCTAGAACCACATTTAGTAAGTCTACAATTTTTTCTCATAGCCTTCACTTAAATAATTAAAATCAGCAATTAATCTGCTCCTATGTCTTAGTATTTTATCCTACTGTTTTCATCCTATCATGTATTAGTGTTTATCAACCATTCCTAATCATAAAAACCACCCTAGGAATATATTAAATGATAGATTCTTGGGCCCCACTGTACCTGTAAAAATAGAATATCAAGGAGAAGTCCTGGCCATCTGCTAAAAAAAAAAAAAAAAAAAATCCACTCTCAATTATCTTTATACTCAAACTAATTTGAGAATACTATCTTACAAGATGTTCCAGACCCCAAACCCAGTGTCTTCCTCTCCTGCTACCTTTTCTAGTTGTAATCCTTTAGCATACCAAACCAGTTTGTTCTCATATTTCTTGACTGCTTAGAAATACAGCAACTCATACTGGTGCATTCTGATCAAAGAAGAAGTTATGGGAGACTAGGCATGGTATCATCAAGTTAGCTGATGTCCTAACCTTGCAGCAATGGGGTAGGGTTGTGTTGCATGAAAGGACCAGGGAAATATATTCTTACCACAGCTCCAAAATTTTCATCACCTGGGTTGCCTTTCCTGCTGATTTTTTTGCCTTTGTCTTGCTCTAGCTTATTGTCCAACCCAGGAGGCTTCGTCTTGTAAATTTCATCTACTGTTTTTTACATCATTATGTTTGACCTCTGAGTTTTAAATCTGAATATGATAACTTGATCTTGGTTTCTGATAATTTTTTTCTTGACAGTCTAGAATTAGAACGCTCAACCCTCAAAATCCCTCTTTTAAGATGAATACTCGAGAGAGTTTCTGCTGAAAGATTCAAGTTATCTATTCTGAACAAACACTAACAACAGTGAATTTGTTCAAGTTGGGAAACACCCTAGTTGATCCAGTTATTCTTCTTAACTAGACTGGTTGAATTCCTGCACAGACACACAGCATTAGACTAGAATGAAATTCATTTAAATTGATTTGTCATAATTAGGTAGACATAGCTTATTTTCTACTGTGTTTATTTAGAGATACAGTGTAGTTTCTAGTAATGAAATACCTAGACTATATATTCTCATTCTTATTAATAGAGAAAAGCCATAGCATTGAAAAATAAACTATCTTTAGTAATATGTGATTCAAAGGCAAAAAATTAGTATTATTACAGTATGGAAATTAAATGTTCCATTTCTGACTATATTCATTTTAGAGTGATAAAAGCATAAATATAGTTATTGTGTAGGAACAAATACTACATTAATTGATAAATACTTAGAGATTAATATCATAAGTTTTCTAGGCATATAGTGCAGTGAACTTCAGAGTCAAATAGTTTCATGTTCAGAAACTGGCTCTGCTACTTGTTAGATGTTTACTCTTAGTAGGAAAAAAAAACAACCTTTCTAAGCCAGAAGATTAACTAGAATTCTATGCAGAAAGTATTTCTTTTGACCCACATAAGTACTATAGAGATTACCACTTCCAGTGTGGTTATAATTCCCCATATTATAACCACTTATATATGTGTATGCCTTATATATGTTAATGTTATTGCAAAGGTTTTACATATTAAGCATATATTTAATTTAGAGGTGTACAATTCCATTCTTCATAAGAGGCAAAAATAATTTCCTATTTTTTAAATTAAAGTAATAATTAAGGGAGATAGAGATTCAAAATGGATTTTTTTTTTTAATTCACTTCAGACAGACCTAACAATCCATGGCTGCAATTTGTTTATTTTTGTTAAAAACTTAATAGCAACTTCATGATTATATTTAAAATAAAGTCACATCTCCTGTCCTCTTTTAGTCTCCTCTTAATGCTTCTGCTTCATATGTTTAGAGAAGATTTGTCCTAGGTTTGGAACCATATTTTTAAAATCAATAGTAGAACCTGCTATCGCACTAATAAATCTGGCAGGTACATCTAACACACTAGCAATAATTACAGGAATATTGGTTATCCACTACCACAGTTTCTAACCCTTGGGTGATGATTTTCTTAGAAGCTGAGGTTAACCTTATATATAGCTTTCATCCTGCTCTATTCTATGAAACATTTTTTCCCTCAAGATTGTCAACATTTAAGAAACCAAAGATCAGGAGTTTCAGAAGTGAATATCAGTACAAGTTTGATGTTGACCATATCTTACTTTTGCTCAAGTCCCAGTAGCAGAGCTCTTGCTGGTGATCAAATCAGTGTTTTGCATTCAAACATCACTACACTTTTTCCTTTTCATACTAGAGAGCCCACTTTCATTCCCTCTATATGATTTCAGCTTCTGTGGAACTGGGACCTGTCATCTTTTTCACTTAATGCTTTCCAAGAAATGGATGTTTCCCCTGCTATTTGGCACCCAGACTAACTTTTCCTCTCTTTTTGATATCTCCTTCAATTGTCTGCCCTGTGAAGTCTACAGTCTCTGAGTTCAGCTACTCCTTTGTCTGTTCCACTGCCAAATCATGGGATATGTTTCTATGGTGGATAACTATTGTTTGCTGTATCTATTGCAAAGAATAGACAAAGAGCAAACTTTGTGCAGCATGGAAGAATTGTGTCTCCTCACTAATTTTGCAAACATTAATCATGTGCCAAACATGTTACAAAATTTTTCCGTGGAAGAGGACACAGAGCTGAACAAGCCCAAGGCCTCTACTCTCATGATGTTTTCCAAGTTCTAGTAATTTAGAGAAGCAATGAGATAGAGACAAATAAACTTCAAATTGAGAATTTGGATGCAGGGAAAAATGGCAACCTTGCACCATACAAGCATCTCTTAATTGAGATGGTGATAACTGATTGCCAGTATTCTTGTTTAAGCAAAGTAACCATTTTTAACATATATGACAGTGCATCTTAAAGCTATTTGAATATTTTATTGTCTTTTGACATCATTTTATAAAAATGACTATAGAAAGTAAATGTAAAAGTGCTAATTCTATGATGATTATTTGAGAGAAATATGGATATCATTAAGTATTTTAAAGGTAGTAAGTTTTGTCATTTGTTATTTTGATGTTTATTGATCAAAATTGATTGAATATGCTTGAAGGAAAAGAAAAGACTAAAACATGAAAATACATCACTGAAGATCCTAGCAGAGGATTGGTAGTCGTGGAAGGATTAAAGAAATCTTTAAAATTACGAAATTAAAAAAAAAACAAACTTTAAATGCAGGGTTTGTATGTCTGTTGAACATTCTATTTGCAAAAAAATATTTCTGCCTTTTTATTAGTAGAAGCAAGTTCAAATTTATTTGAAATTATGCATCCTATTTATATGAAGCTGTCAGAATCAGCCTAACAATATCTTAGTGACTCCCTTCTTCAATTACTTACAAGAGTCTTCATCAAGTTCTTTTGATTGTTAAACCAAACTATTTCCTGGTAACTATTTTGATGGTTAAACCAAATAAGCATAACTTCAGGTAAGCTAAGAAGAAATTTAGGCAAAAAAATTATTTAGAAATTTGTTTCATTGTTTCACTCAAATTATGTTTCAACAGTCATTTATGCATTGTGTAATGCTTGGGAAAATATGCATTTTACATGTTAAACATTTTATCATATTTTAGTCCCTTGGAAATATCTAACCCATAACATGCGGCTCTTACTTGCCTGTTTATATTTACCTTTCAGACAAGTTTTCATTAAAAGTTGAAAATTCCGGCGATACAAGTAAAAATATTTTATAAAATGTTTAAAGTGTTATACAAATTTTGGCTGTTCATAAGTAACTTTTAACTAAAAGCTAAAATCAAAAAATGACCTGATCAAGGCCATTTAGATAATATTCTGGATTTGCATCCCTATGTCAAACTTGTTATATCTACACATTTGTTGGGTAATTATATGGAAAATATACACTGCTTTTAGAGAATGCAAATATATTTTATCTCTTTTCATAATCTATGTCATTCATACACACACACACACACACACACACACAGACAGAGATAGAGAAACAGAGACATGCATACCAGCCAAGCACAAGGAAATACAACCCAATCCAGCAAGAATCTAAATGTTATCTCTTTTTACACAGAAATAAATCTTTTCCTTTTTCCACCCCCTCAGATATATTCGCAAGTTGTGATGAAAGGATCTAAATGTTCCTTCACCACAGTTGAGATCAAAGAGAAGGTAATTATTCTTCTGCTCACTCCTGACTCCAGGCCACTTCCCTTATCACAGCACATATATACCCATAGGGCTGAAGTGATGCTAGGAACCTCTGCTCACACAGCCCACCTGCACCCTCCCTTCCTCCAATATTGCTGTGGTGGACTCTGAGTCATAACAAAGTATACAAATATGTGATCTAGAAGACATGTTTCACTATTTGTCCTTAGGAGTTGCCTATCTCATCATACAAAAGGAAAGCCCCATACCTTCTGCTGTTATACTTTTTTTGCTCTTTCACTTCACCTTCAGGCTGTATGAGTTCAGGATTATTTTGGTATTCTTCAGCTCAGCTCTCACATTGTAATGTCTCAGAGGGAGGACAAAATGTCTTCATCCCACTCTTTTGCCTGTTGGCTTGTGCTTATGTTGGCTTAATGTCTTAAGATATTAAATTGTCATGTTTACATTAAACACATTTGATCTCTTTTTTCTATGTTTATTAACTAAACTTTGTTTTCTAGAGTGGATCTGAGACTAAGAAGATAGTTCTGTATTCCTCATAAAGGATTCTGGTATTTATTTGTTACTTTTAATCTTTTTTCAACCTTTATTTTAGAATCAGGGGGTACACATGCAAGTTTGGTTAATATATATTTAAATATATGTTGATATATTGATGTTTTGGATCATGTGAGTTCATTATTGAAAACAGATATCTGCAGTTCCATAGCTTAATTATGAGGATGAAGAACAGGGTTCTTACATCACAATGACTCTATTGTTTGTTATAGAAAATTTTTAACAAGAATATAAAGCTGTAACAATGGTAAATAATGTTCCTGCTAGCCTCAGGAACTCCCTCAGATTCCATTTACCCAAACAATAAACTGTTAAACCAGTATTTTTGTTGGGATACAATTTGCATATCAGGTAAAGAGCCCTGCTTAGGACATTAGATCACTTTACTGAACTAACTTGCTTCCTCATCAACTATTTACCCATAAAGACTATATCATCACTGTGTTCATCAATGACAAATAAACTGTTATAATACAAAGTTTGGCCAAATCAATTACATCCACACGTGGAAACCCACCTTAAAATATTCCAACCCAAAACCCCTACACCCTATGATTACCCACTCTTGATCTCTCTTATCTAAGCAACTTTTTTTTTTTTTTTTTTTTNGGATCTCAGCTCACTGCAAGCTCCGCCTCCCGGGTTTACGCCATTCTCCTGCCTCAGCCTCCCGAGTAGCTGGGACTACAAGCGCCCGCCACCTCGCCCTGCTAGTTTTTTATATTTTTTAGTAGAGACGGGGTTTCACCGGGTTAGCCAGGATGGTCTCGACCTCCTGACCTTGTGATCCGCCCGTCTCGGCCTCCCAAAGTGCTGGGATTACAGGCTTGAGCCACCGCGCCCGGCCTAAGCAACTTTTAAGACTACAATAACAAACTAGACTTTGGTTGATTAACAGTTTATTCTAATGTTTTAAGGGGGAAAATGTATACATTTATTTATAGGGTCATGTGAATTGGCATTACAAGCCACTATTCTCAAGCTGCTCATAAATAATGACATTCGGCTGATTTTTGCATTCTAAAATTTGAATCAAAATATTTAAGAATGGGGAAAATCAAGCCCCAAACAGAAAACTTCCTCTGGCCCAGAACTCTCAGACAGTCTTATGTGATCTTGGTTTTACCTTGTTTTCAAGAGCATACAATAAATTAAGGGAATTTAGGCAAGATTTTGCAAAAGTGTGGTCTAAATAATAGAGTCTGTGGAGCCTAACCGAATCAAAATAAATTTTGGCAAAGTGTAAAATCACAGCTTCTCTTTTTCATTAAAGAAAAGCATGCCAAGAGAAGAAAAATGACCCTTGGAAATCCTTTCCTGACCTAATAATGTTTTATATTCAGCTTGTAGACACTGACCACTCATTGAGTTAGCAAATCTGACCACTATGCTAAGCTTTATCTCCATTAGATTTTGAAGACATAAAAAGATAATTTGACAGTCTGCTAGTTTATTATTCATTTGTATCAGCCTGAGGTTCTTTACATAGACTCTGATATTATAAACAAACGCCACAGCCATATCAGTTTCTCCCTCAATATTTCAGCTCTTTGAGTATTTTATTTCTTGTACTCTCCTGGAGGCTTATTGTTTCTCTAGGTAATGAAAATGAATTTGAACTCTCTCTCTCTCTCTGTCTCCTCTCTCTGTCTCTCTCTCTCTCTCTCTCTCTCTCTCTCTCTCTCTCTCTCTCTGTGTGTGTGTGTGTGTGTGTGTGTGTGTGTGTATTCTCTCTAGAAGGCTAGAATCCTGTTTTCCAAATCTAAAAATCTGTATTAGGGATGCTCTTGTGTTGTGAATAATATGAAGTAGCTTTCTTGTTTGCTTATTTGATTTTGTTTTTGGATGTTCTTTTATGTTAGGTAAACACTAGCCCCATGCTCAGTTTTGTCTTTTAAAAACATCTATTTCCTTTGCTCTTTTGAGTAATTTTCCTTGCCAAAGAAAATTAAATTATTTCTATTTCTCTTCCATCTTCTCTGGAAAAGTAAAATAATCTGAGGTTGGAGACTCAAGCAGAACATAATAACTTTGTCTAGATCTCCACTGATTTAGTTATTTAGTAAATTGCTACAAATATTTAGACTTATTAATGAGTTATATATTGATCAGTTTATATAAGTGGTATGTTTTGTTGTTTTGCTAGAATAATATTGTGGTCTCAAAATCTGTTGCTAGGAATGCACGGTTTCTACCATCTGCTTCAGTCTTCTCCTTGTAAAAACATGATCAAGTCTGGTTGTGTGTGAGTGTGTGTGTGTGTTTTTATGTGCGTGTGTGTATGTGTGTGTCCCTGGGACTGTATGAATGTGTGTCTGCATGTATTTATTCTAGAGGGGGAAGGGAAAGGTAAGGTGAAAGGCTCTATTCTGAATTTTATAAACCAATATCAATAATAGAAAATGAAAATAGTTTAAAATCATTTTCACACATACTCACTCTATTTTACTGAACACATTCTGAAATGATATTCAAAAGAAGAAGATAAAGCACTGGAATATATCAGTTCTTCCCACTTGCTAATTAAATCTTGGAACTTTACTCCATATATATGGTAGTATGTTCGTTTTAGAATCACCATTAATAAAATCCAAATAAGCAAACCCCAGTATTTTTCGGGATACCTAAAGAGGTTTATGTTCTCCCCATAGTTACCTGTCGCTTTATGCTCCAACCTTCTGCTGAACTCAGTTTGAGATCAGGTCCTGGTTATTTTGTCAACGCTATGTTAAATTTGCTTACAGAGGTTAATTTTTGCCATCTATACTTATTTATTTACTTGGCAGACTTTCCCCTTGATTTCTACTGAGTATTCAAAGGCAAAAATAAAGTTTATGATATTGCAAATTTTGTTGAATTAGGCAATTTCATTTTCTTTTAACCCAATAGATGTCTAGATACAACTGCATAAGTAATCTTTTGCATGTAGAACTTTACCTACACATTTAAGTATTAACTCTTGTTATGCTATATTGAAAGAGAATCTGAAGAAACACTAAATACAAAATATGGATATCAGGAACATACAGTTGCCCATAAATAGATTATCTCTGTTGCATTTATAACTGATGACAAATTAATGAACCATGATAATCCTGTTATGTTGCTTTTATCCAAACACAGCAGTATTTCTAGAGTTGTTACGCATATAGATTGCTTAGTGTTCATATTAAGCATTACTTCATTCAACACATTTTTCAATTTGTAACGAAGAACATGGAAATCAGGGGACTAATTAACATTTATTATTGTGCACTGCCATATGTCACAGGTACTATACTTCACATATCTTAAATACTTTAGAGGATCAACTTATGTGGTACATGTTGTCTGATTCTGTTTTCACAAATGAGACAGATTAAAAGAGATGGCTGATTTCCCACATGTCACAAAGTTAATTGGTTTAAGAACCAGAATTTGAGCCAAGTTCTGTGTATTTTGTGATTACCTTCTTTCCATCATTTTCTATATTTTGCCATAGATGTGAGGAAGAATGATTAGCCAGTTAACATGTCTGCTGTTTTTTCTGGATATATAAATGAAACATAACCTTCAAACCTTAGACCCAGAGAGGTTCGTGCATTGTAATTATTTGTTGTTAAAGTCAGACAGGAAAATTATAAGATCCACACTTAAGGTCCTAAATTCTTGCCTGCTCCAGAACAGGATACTTATTCATTAGGTTATACAACTGAGAAGATCAGTAAATCCAGATGCATGTATGCTTTGGCCCCTAAGATTTCATGATTGCAAAATGTAGCTAATACTCAGAGGCGCACCTCAATCAGAGTGCAGTACATGCAGTACTTCTGCAGGGACATTCACAGGCTCTTTAGTCCTTCATCTGAGACTCACTGTACCTTGGGACTCATTCCCAATGTAAAATGAATAAAGAGGTAAAATTTGACAAGAACCGGCTTGAGAGGCAGATCATTTAACCAGGAAGAGATTCCTGGGGAAATTGTGAGATTGTAGTAAATTGATGCCACTGGGTGACAAGAATGATTCTGGATTACATCGCTTCGATGTGAGAAAGAATCTTAAAATGAGCTGACCAAGAAAAGAACTAAGTGAAGATTTCTGTGGCTTGGGAAAAAATTATAAGATAAGCTTCTGTAGTGAAATTGATGAGCATTCAGTCTTTAGGTGTTTTACACTAGTTTAAAATATGTCATATCTATCTTGAGTGATCTCCTGATCATTTTAAGAGAGATTTTAAGAAGTAACTCAAAACATCATTTTCAACAGACAGCTGATACTCAACAATTGCTATGGAGAGTGTTGTCCCTTGCTCTGACTGGACTATGTGTACAAGGCTCATGGAGGACATTAAGAATTTCCAACTGGCCTTAATTGTGAGTTAGAATCTGCCAGTTGGCTAACTTTGTAGTCTTAGCATCCACTCTGCAGACACTTTTGAAAATTCTATTGATAATGACTATCTTCTCATTCATTTTCACAATGAGTTAAGAAAATTGTGGAATTTCTAAGAAAAATGAGAAGCCTGATAAAGCCTTACTTCAATGAAAAATGAATCAAGAGTTCACAATTGTGTCTCAGAGCCAAGCTAGGGTTAAAGAGATTTGGTATCAGGTAGTATATATAATTATACTAGTTGTTTGTAAACAAATGTGGAACAATAGTAATCATAGTATACCTCTGGCCTTCCTTTTAACATGTTTTTCTTCTCATTCATATATATTTATTTTGAACAGGTGGATAATGTTAGGATATTTCTCTGCAACTCTTGGCAAATGATTTTCCTCACTTGGACTCAGTTCCTTTTCTGTTGGGAAAATTTCTTAGGAAATTAAGATATATCGTGTCTAAGTTTTCTTCCAGTTATAAAAGTTCTGTGGTTTTGTTATTATATAAGTTGAAAAATTAAATCATTATATGTCTTCTTATTTGGACTATCTATAAATATGTGAAAATATAGCACTGTTTATTTGTTTTTCTGAGTTGTCACAGTGTTTTACATATAGTAGAAACACAATGGCTATATTTTTGGAATTGAATTGAATGTCATTTTCTAGGGAAGTAAATTTAATTGGAAATTCATTGTATTCAATGCAGCCTGGACTAAAAGCAAAAGAGCAAGCATCTTCCCATTTCCTTTCAGTCTCAGTCTCTCTTTCTCTCTCATACATGCATACTCACACACCCCTCTAAAAGTCCTCTCTGAGGTCTTATCACTACATACTGTTCAAAGACCATGATTATGCCACCCTGGTCCGACTTGCCAATCTCTCAATTGTTTTTTTTTTTTTTTCTAGAATTCCTTGCTCCATTCTCTTCTATCTGTAAATATTACCAAATAAATTTGCACAAGAAAGAGAGGGAAAGAATAGCATTCAATTAATCAATAGTATGGAATTAATAATGATTCTTTAACCTCCTAAACATTTTTAATTTTAGAAAGAAAGTTTGTTAACCTCAGGGAATGTGTGATTGGTGATGATTCTGCTACATCACAAGATAAATTGACAAATGCATTCAAATATACAAAACTTGGAGGGTAGTTTGAGTGTGCATGTTTGGAGATAGCTTCACTATTATGATTCTTTCGTAGGAATTATTTACCAACCTCACTTCCAACTCCTCTTCTTTCTTTTAAATGTTAATTCACATAACCTGAGTGTCCACAGTTTCATTATGCTCTTCAAATTCAAAGAGGTACTATGTTAGAATAACATCACCTTGATGGGGAGAATGTTTTTAAGTACTTGTTTTCATCAGTCATTTTAAAAAAGTAAATGTGAAGAGCTTCTGTATATAGAAGAAGAATCCCTATAAAACACACATATTATCAAGTAGAGACATTTTAAAATGTTTTATCACGCTCCAATGCAGTAAATTTCTTATTTAATTTTTAACAATAGAGCTATCTATCAAGATTAAATATTGATACTGTAAAAATAGAAGCATTACCATTCAGTGAAATAAAACCAAGTAATTTTAAATTACAAAAATTATTTAAAGTGTAAGCAACGTCTACTTTAAAATATGACAGCACAAATAAAACTAAAGCAATAGGCATCTGCAACCTAAATTATTAAATTGTATATAAAATAAAATGAGGTTTAAATATGCCAAGGGTGGCATATGGAACATTTAAAGTGCTAAAGAAAAATAATACACTTGATATTGGTGCTACTTTACCAGATACAAACCAAGACACAGTATTATCACCTAATCTATTTTAAAAGCCCAGAGTCCTGATAGTATATACCAAGAATGAGTCAAAATTTTGAAAAGTCATGCCATAGGCCTTTAATTTTTAAAAAAGTATTGTAGGTTATTTTCTTAAATTGTAATCATTTTCTTTATGAGACAGTGTTTTAATATTGGCTAGATTTACATAAAAATGTAGGAATATGATGCACTGGAAAGACCACAGAACACCAAATCTTGTACATTGTTTTCAAGTCACCATTTAAATGACTAAAGTTCAAAATTTAAAGTTGCTTAAACTTTTCATGCCTCATTTTTCTCATCTATAAAACAAAAAATAATTGGTCTAGATTATTTATAAAGTCCCTCCTAGCTCAAAATGTTATTGATAACAACATCACTTTAAGATGACTCAGAAGGACATGCTGCTTTACAGAAGATCTAGACACTAAGTCACTGAAATACCTTCCAAACCGGGAAACATGAATCAGAGCATAAATATGAGGTTTAATACATACTTCTGGGTTTTTGTGTAGGGCTTAAATAGTCAGAATTTGTAATTAGTAAGTTAAAATGCATTAGAAATATTTTCAATAATCCCAACTCTTCAAGCCAGTGGAGATTAGAATTACCTGGGAAGCTTATTAGAAATTCAGATTGATTGTTGAATCTCTGCTTTAGAAATTCTGATTTGGCACGTGTTTGGAGAAGACAAAGTATTTGCATTTTAACAATTGTCTTCAGTAATTTGAATCCACATAGTACATGGACAAGACTTTAATAAACATTCTTCTAATCTATTGCTAGGTCAGCATCTGTATAAATTTATAAGGGAAGGATATTGAATCATCATAGAACCATTATTTACATTAAATTTTCTTGTAATCTCTGTTTGAGTATTGATCTTCACCTGAATCTGAACACACTAATGCCTTGTGATGAGTCAGGGAAAGACAATGATAGCTATCGTTTCTGAACTTGTCCTTCTGTCCTTACCTAAAATCTAAATCCCCAGAAACATTCTTCTGAGTATCACCCGGTGATATGGTGTGGCTCTGTGTCCTCACCCAAATATCATTTCAAATTTTAATCTCCACGCGTTGAGGAAGGGACCTAGTGGGAGCGATGAGATCATGGGGGTGGTTTCCCCATTGCTCTTCTCATGATAGTGAGTTCTCACAAGATCTAATGGTTTGAAGATGTTTGACAGTTCCCCCCCGCCCTTGCTATCTCTCTCCTGCCACCCTGTAAAGAAGGTTCCTGCTTCCCCTTTGCCTTCCACCGTGCTTGTAAGTTTCCTGAGGCCTCCCCACTCATGTGGAACTGTAAGTTAATTAAAGCTTGTTTCTTCATAAATTACCCCGTCTCAGGTAGTTCTTTATAGCAGTGGTGTGAAATGGACTAATACACCCAGTTTCTGACCCCATCTGTGTACTAAATCAAATTCTGATTTTTTCTGTGCTGTGTGAGAAAAAGAATCAGGATTTGAGAGTGAATCCTAGCTGCAGGCTAAGTGGTATAAAACTATGCAAATAGAACATGTGTTGTGACCTTTGTCTGGATTCAGGATTGTCAAACTCTCTTGTACTTGGACAGAGTCACTCATCAGTGACAGCTGTAAGATAAGGTTTTCATATAGAACAGTGACAGAGATGGTGAACAGTTCAAGTCACTGGATCAAGCAGAACATTCCAAAAGCTTTTTTATTGAGTATTGTAGAAATAGGAAGTAATGTATGACCCCTGTGGTAGGAAAACTTTAAATTGGCTCCCCAAGATTACCTCTCCTTGATGCACATACATCTTCAGTTAGTTACATAACCAAACATTAACCTAAGTGCTACTGTGAAGATATTTGAAGATGAAATTAAGTTTCCAAACCAACTGAGATTACAATAGGAAGATTATCATGGGTAAGTCTGCTCTAATCAAGTGAACCCTTAAAACAAAAGTGTGGAGGAATTCAACACTGAAGATGAAGGTGGTTACATGGCCAGAAAATGCAAGTGGACTTGAGCAACTGAGAGCACCACTTGACTGTCCATGAAAAAAATGGGTACCTTACCTTTGTAGTGTAAGTAACTGAATGAGCTTAAAAGAAGACTTTCCCCCAGTCAAGCCTACAGATAAAAACCCAGTCACACTGGGCCCAGACTTCTGACCTATGGAACTTTGAACTATCAAACTTGTGTTGTTGCAAACTGTGTGGTAAAGTTTTACAGAAGAAATACAATAGTGAATGCACCCGTCATTCAATGTTCAATCTTGTTATCCCTCAAGGGCTGCAAATTCGTGACAAACTTTCAAGTTACAAGTTTGATATTTCAGTATAAGGTTAGTGATAATTGTCTTTTACCACCCTGTACATTTTTAACAGTTTTAACTATCCAAACTGACTATATGAAATCTCTTTTAGAGTTAATAGTTAATTAACTACAATGTCTTATCATTAGATTACTTACTGCTATTTATTAATTATCTATTTATACATAAAATTTTATTTAACGTTTACAACATCCTAGTGAAAAATAAAATCTCCATCATACTGAAATTCTGAGAGGATAAGTGAATTGAGTTTCACAAAATCATAAATTAATGAAAGAATTTGTGTTCAATATATATTTCTTAACTCTAAATTAAAGTCTCTCTGTACTTTTTCACAGCTCTGGCACACCCTAGCTCTTTCAGAGCTAGAGTAGCAGAGATTTCTTGTTGACCTGTTCGAGAAAAGATGATTGAGGAGTAATACATGAGGCTTTTTTCTGTGTGCGTTGGAAATTTATGTAAAGAAGAAATTCTGAATTTAGTTTGTATTCATTGATAATCTTGGACTTAGTGCAGAAGCTTGCTAACACAGCAAATTAAATGAGCTTATTATTTCATACCTTCTCACCTCATTCTGTTCTCTGGTTTACTAGAACCAGCTCCCTACAACAAAACATGTAGATACACAGTAGACTACCCTGATTTTCTCAGGCTTTGCTGCTTCAGAATTTACCCTCATGTGTTTTCCAAAATTGGAAGAAGGCGCACTCCCTCAGTACATCTCAAGTGCTTTATAGTAGGATCTTGAGCCAGGGTTAAGCAGAGGGCATTGGACATAACCCACCAAGGTTTGATTCAGCTCTGAAGCCTAAAATCTCAAGAAGCTTTGTCAAGTTATTTAAATTCTCCTTCATTTTCTTCCTCTAAATAATAGAATGGTAATAATATCTACTGGTTACGGTTATTAGGAGTCTTAAATGATTTAATATGTATAAGGCAAAAAACTCACTTGCATGTAATTAATACTAGATATATATTAGCTATCATCATCATTATCCTTATTATATCTGGAACTTATGAAAAAGCTTACTCACTTATTTATATGTTTAATGCACTAATCCTTTTAATGCTCTTCAGACCTTGAAATAGAAATTATTTCAGGTGAAAAGAACGAATCTCTAATACCGTAATTTTACTAACCCATTGAGAACTATCCATGAAGTAGAGGTTATCTTATTTCAACCTCCATCACCTTGTAAGGTTGATAGTGTATATGTAAAGTTAAACATAAATTGCAAAGCTATACTTAATTAATCATGTTTATTAGAATCTATATTGTGGTTCTTATTACTGTGGGGCAGAACTTACTGATATCTTTTGACTTCTACACAACAACTACCTATTTCATCCAGGCCAACTTTCCTGGGCAAAATATGTGGACATAATAAGCCTATGATGTACCTAACAAGTTCTTAACACTCTGTGAACTGGCATTTGTTTATAAGTTTGTAGTATTTACAGAACTAGCAACTTCAGGTACAAAATAAGAATCAAGTACAGTGACAGTTTCCAATAATTGCACCATGTAATGTGGGAAAATGTATAATTGCATGCCTGGCATTAGCCAATAAAAGTGCTCTCTGGTCTGGATAGGTCATCCTTGTGGTTTAGTGCATACGCCCTTGTGGAATAGTGGAGAAGGAATATGAAATCCCCTCACAACGAAATCAGATAAATGAAACCTCTTTGTTTCAAAGGCTCTTGCAATTCCCTAATGTTGATAACCACAGAGTTTACACAAGTATAAAGAAGTCCAAAAAAATAATGTTCACACTGAGTGTACCAAAGAAAAGGCATATACGGTGGTTTCATTATGACAACAAATTGTTACAGGTAATTATAAATGCTAAATTTGGTGAAAGCTAATACCACAAAACTACCTCATAGATTGGCATAGTATTACATTGATTTAATAATTTCATTTTACTTTGTGTTAGACACAAAGAAGCCATTGACTTAAAACAATGTTACTGGAGGCTTTGAGAGATGAAATCCTTTGGATGTATCTCAACTCTATTCATTTTCTCTATTCTAATTGCAGCTATTTTAGTTAAGCATCAGTGGCTCTCAAATTTTGGTTTGCAGTAAAATCTCCTGAAGGGCTTGTTAATACACAGATCTGTAGTTTCAATTTAGTATGTCTGGGTGAGGTCTGAAAATGTCTGTTTCCAACAAGTTTTTAGATGATGTTAATGCTGTAATTCAGGGACCACACTGAAAAACACTGATTTAGGCCTTCAACTATCCATCTTCTGATTCCTGCACTAGCCTTGGAAATATTCTACTTCCCTCCAGTGTTTCTTCTTCTAATCCATTCTCTCCACTGCCTTACACTACCTTTTCTAAAATTCAGTCCAGTAAAACCACTTCCTACTTACATCTTTTGATAATTCTCTCCATTTCCTAAAGGGTAATTTTTAAGCTTCCTACCAAAACACTACTTAACACTTTAATCTTGCTTATTATAACTGTTTCTTTTTGCCTGTGGTATTCAACCAAACTGCGTTACCTCTAGTCCTCAGGCGTGTCACACTATGTCCTAGGTTTTCATACATGCTATTCCCTCTCCTAACTCTATTCAGCTCCCCAACTCAAGCCCCATCCCCATATTAGATATGGACTGATATTTATTTGCTATTCATAACTCAGCTATCAATTCTGGAAAGCCTTTGTTGATCATTTATCCTATAGGTTAGAATGTGCCTCCACTATGTTCCAGCAGAACATAAATTGCATATTGCAATTGTCAGTCTATCTCAACAAACAGAAAGCTCCTGACTCCATGATTGAGTTGGCTTGTCTTTTTCTTACCAGTACCTAGTGAGGGTCAGGCACATAGTGATCTTAAATACATCTTTGTTTAATGAGTAAATTAACATTTTGAAAACTATCTCTCTGCTCTGAATTATTCTAGGATTCTTTAGATTTTCTTTAACATCTCAGAATCCCATTTCACCAAAGACTTTTATATATTTGTTTGCCTCTATGATGCTGGCATGCTATCTATAGTTCTCCCAGTCCTTGCAAGGCTTCAGGAATTCTAATAAGGCCCAGGGTTGATAAGATTTTGAGAGAACTGGGTGGGTGATATAATATTATGGTGTCAGTGAAATGAGATCTCTCCCTGTTATAAGATGGATTGAGCAACAAGAACAAATTGCTGAAGATGTGAGGAAAAAATAATGACACAAGTTTATGCAATCTTCAGAAGCATGTTTAAATGCTCTTCCAAATCTTAAGTACTTTAATTTCTTCACCTGTTGATTAGTCCCTTGGAAAGTTGCTTTTTTGTACTGAGGAGCTAAGTACCTGTTAAGGTTTAAAAGTACTAGTTGTACTAGTAACTGGTTTACTTATGTCTAAAAGTTGCCCAACAAAATATCCTTTTTGTTTGTTTGTTTGTAATGACTAGTACTTCTGGCTTTCTGACACTTAATTACAAACAAAGGATATGTAATTTTAGAACTAGAAACAAAGGTAAACTATTTTAGATGAACATATTCTAAGTGAGAAATAACTAAAGGCTTAAAATGTTTACTGAAAGCTTATGACAAAATCAGATGTGAGTTCACATTTAGAAAACAATCCTGCCTCTGAGTCTAGACAGAGAACAAATAATCATGTAAGGTATTAGTGTGAAAGAGACATTTGCTTTTATTGCATTTAACTCTGTCTATAAAAGACCAATAGCTCTCCTACTTAAATGTCATGGAAGTAAGCATGTCATTTATTAAGAGAGCCCTTACATGATTCTTTTTTTGTTTTGTTTTGTTTTGTTTTGTTTTTTTTGAGACGGAGTCTTGCTCTGTCACCTGGGCTGGAGTGCAGTGGCCGGATCTCAGCTCACTGCAAGCACCACCTCCCGGGTTTATGCCATTCTCCTGCCTCAGCCTCCGGAGTAGCTGGGACTACAGGCGCCCGCCACCTCGCCCGGCTAGTTTTTTGTATTTTAGTAGAGATGAGGTTTCACCGTGTTAGCCAGGATGGTCTCGATCTCCTGACCTCGTGATCCGCCCATCTCGGCCTCCCAAAGTGCTGGGATTACAGGCTTGAGCCACCGCACCCGGCCTGCCCTTACATGATTCTACCTGTCCACTATGAATATTACCAAATCTTGCGTACAGATTGAAAAATCAGTGTAAACACAGTTTTCTAAAGAAAAATGTGATGACATTACATGTGAGAAATATGAGTCCATGTGACTCACCTGAAGAAGATGGGATATTTTTAGATTTCTAATGGATTGTTGAAGCATTAGGACTGCTATGTTCTGAATTTTGTTCAAAGGATTTTGCTGGCTCCCCTCTGCACACAAACTGCCTGTGAAATATGAAGCTGTGATATCATACCAGCTTTCAGCTTTTATTATTTTTTTTTCTGGTATGAGGTGCCAGACCCTTGTTTACCAAACATCAGCTTCTTTTTGCACATGGTTTTCTGTTATTCTTTATTATATTAATCATTCTGAATTTTATAGAATATAGAAAATATTAAGTAGAAAAAATAAGTAACTTCGTTACTATACTTTGTAGCTCAAGTAAAAGACATCTAACTATCTTTTCAGTCGTCTAAAAAATTATCAGCATCCAATCTAATTGCCTGAAATTTGAATTTCCAGTATTATGGCTTCTAAAAGGTTTTGTATACATATGACTCATAGCCAATTAACTTTATTTTAGAACACCCGGTATTTTCAAGATTTTCGAATTTAAAATTCCCCCTAGGTCATCTTGCTTGATTTTTTTTCCTCCCTCCTAAATTTGTCAAGTAAAGGAGAAAAAAAACTTTGGTATTAAAAAATAAATATAGCAATAAAGATAAGTCTTTTGACAGTGGCAGGTTTTAAAAAGGATTAAAAGGTTTTTATTGGAATCTCTATTCATTAGCTGCATTAGGAGAAGACACTAAAAAAATCGATGTTTGACTTTTACTTTAACCTTAAAATGTCATTAAATTCCACACATGAAAAGGTTGATGCCAACACCCTTTTTACTTAATTGACAACACTTCCATTCTCTGTAGCATTTTGTAAAAGCAAAGAAACCTATGTGAGAGGTGTAAGAAAGGTCAAAATGCAACTTCAAATATTTATTGTTTAGATGGGAGGTCTTTATGGGTGCAGACAGATTTAATAATTAATTTTTCCACTTTCTGTATTAAACTTATCATTATTTTTGCAGAACATTCAGATGAATACTTTTCTAGATTAAGCTGCATAATTTATATTTGGGCATTAAGACACAGCACTGCCATTAATGGTTACCCAGTAACCTTTTACCTGTTCTTATCACCACACTACCAATGAGGAAGAGGGGATAATATTTGTCTTGTGTTGTCTTTGTTCTCAATATGTTTTCTCATCACAGTTGTTCATCATTGTTATACTAGACAGGCAGCTAAATAACGCAGAAGAGAAACTTAGTTTGTGAACAGAGTATTGACTAAAATTAATCACATTTCTATGCTTAGTAAATGATACAACTTAATCCTTATAGCTGCGAAAAAATAAATCCAACCTTTAGAAGTGTCTGCTAAAAAAGAATTCAATACTCCACTTCCCATTGATAATACGTGACTGCTGCTGAGCAAATAGCCACTAAGTTCAACCTTTGTCTTCACAGTATTAGATCGTAGGGCAATTTTAAAATTTCAATAGGGCATTTTGAAATCTAACTCAAAAGGTTTGTTGGCAACATATTGCAAGGACACGTTTATATTCTAAAAATACACTTCTCTATTTTTTTGTTGGAATGTCAGAAGATAGACTATGCTACCGAGTTCCCTTTTCAATGTGCTAAAAGCTAAATTTTGCCATTTGCCAAATCTACAAATATCCTGTGAAACTGTAGTTGGCATTTGTAACAGCGTTTTTCTGCTTGCCAAATTCGTGAACATGTAAGACATTTTATACCTTGTAAGAATGCACAGATAAAAGAAGACAAATTTTTTTTCCCAAAGTCTGTGATGGCCTCTGAGAGTGTGAAAGGTTCAAAATGAAAGACAGGGATAAAAATCATGGGGTTTACGATCAGGCAGTTCTGGTTTCAAAACCTCACTCTATTGTTTCCTATTTTTGTAAACCTTGCCAAGTTATTTAGTCCTCTAAACGTTGGTTATCTCACCTGTAGAAGGGTAAAAATGTTCCCCTCAAAGATGATGAGGATTACAAGAAATAATTGTGTGAATGTTACAACATGTAATACACACAACAAAATCCCAACTGGTAATAATAGATGCCCAATAAATAATGAGTTTGTGTATAATACCTAATAGTCACACTAATATGAAAATGTTTGTTAAATTGAAAAGATATACTGTTAGACAAATGGATGTAGAACAGATCATTTTGATGGCAGGGGAGAAAGAAGATTACTAGGCCCCTTGATAGGACTTGGTAGACAGCTTGAAGATATGGGATATTTGTAGAGAGGCTCTGACAAAAGGTGAAGAATAACTGAAAGATATGAAAGGGAGACTATACATGTTTTTATTTTGCCTGTTGTAAGAGCAACAATATCTGTAAGCAAAAAGTACAAAACAAGGACTTGTTTTTTTTATCAGGTCGTAGTGAAAGAATCTTCTGCAGAGTGTTTTCATGGAAAAATAAGGGCTGCAGAGTGGTTTTATGTCATGGAAAGTTGGATAAAGATGGCTGTGGTATCTAGAATAGAGAATTTGATAGGCTCAAACTCTAGCCTTCACTGCAGGTAGGGAATAATAACTGGGAAGCCCTGCAGAAACTAAAAACTATTACCCGAGATTGTCTACTTCCTTTTTCTTATGTTGTTGGATGGCACTTAAATATGCAAACTCCTCTCATAATTTAGTCCTAAATCTCTCTTTTCTTCTGAAAATATGCATTGGGAAAACACAGTGGAAATGGGTTATTAATCAGTATTTTCCATTGTTTCAGGTCTTTCTCTATCCCAGGTTACTTATTTAAAAAATAGAATTGTTGTGGGCAACCCAATATCTGGCTATGTCAAAAGAGTGTGCAACATCGCCTCCTGACCCAAGTTAATTGAAGTAAATTCCTTAAATGCACTAGAGACTTAGAAAGCTAATTGTGGTAGGAAACAAAGATAGAAAAAAAATCTCATTGAAATTCAGAGGTTGTCAACATATATCACGGGAGATGAACAAAAGAGGAGAGGGCAGAGTAGTCCAGCTATCACTTTATATTACTTGCAACAAATAAATCAATTAAATATTTTTAAAATCAGTAATCACCATATTTCTTTCATTCTCTGATGCCAAACATTTTGCTTTTCTAAGCTGACTGTTCTATTGTTAGCTGAATTGGAAGTTTTAGTTAAATTGTAATTTGTTTTATCTAATATATTGTATTCCTCTTTGAAAGATAAAATCAATTCATTTGTTTGTAGATTAAAATACAAAAGCAGATGAAAACAGAATTATCCATATTCCATTGCCAAGAGTTATAGCAACTGTTAATATAGATTAAAATGATTTAAAAGATACATAAACCAAATTCAATGAATATTTTAAAAAGAAAAATAAGAGGAAAGGGAGGAGGCAGTAGAGGAGATATATACACTAGTAAGGGAAATGTGAACACTTACTGTTTCTGTGGGGCTATTAAACACTTTTATTTTGATTATTGAGTGGAATGATGGTATTTTGGTTATAGTTTAAAAGTAGAATCTATGTCTTAAAAAGGAAATATTGAATTTTACAGATGAACTGATATGATGTTTGGATTATTCTTAAAGATAATCCAGTGGCAGAAAGAAGTGGATGAGGTATAAAAGAAACATGATTGGTAATGAGTTAATATTTATAGAACCTGATAACATTCTGAATATCAGATTGCTTTTTTAAAAAGTTCTACTAGTTTACACCACCATTAGCTGAACTAATTTCAGAAAGCACACACCCACCAGCAGGCAGTATTCTTATTTCTATAAATCGTGAAATTTTCTATATTTGATTTACCACACCCCACTCATCATAGCTAACCAAGCAAGTGCCAAGTTTGAAACCGTAGATTGGGGGAAGGGAGGAAAAGTATGGGTAACAAAGAAAAAAATGTTTGAAATCTCTGTGGTTACAGAAAATATAAATTGGGACAGGATGAGGAGGTGGTACATCTCTGTGAGGCTTGGGTCTAGAATCTAAAGTATTGATATGCAGGGCCTTCAACGTATGTTTGTAAAAACTGACAGTTGTATAGTCCTATTATGTTTCAATTTTGTACTTTGCAATTTGTAGTTTTTAGTTTGAGAAGGGACAATGTGATAACTGCATTTTTTGTTTTCCAGGATATTGTCTTTCAATATTCAACAACTTATAATCAAATTCCTCAGCACTTTCATATACTATTTGGCCTTCTCTGATGTTCACAAGCTAGTAAATTGCAAGATATGCTAAACAATAATTAAATTTCTTTGACAATAAGTGATCCCATTTTATTAAATATCTTACAACGGAAACAGTATTAAGGAGAGAAACTTATATTCTTAGATAGAAGGCATTTTTATCAGCATCCACAAAAGTATCACAAAGTCTGAAAAGTAATTTAGATTTCTTTTCACATTAGAAAATTTTTGTATGGAATGTGAAGTCTTATAAATATTTGTTGCATTTTTTAAAGAGTAATTAACATATAGGTGAAGTGACTTGAAAGGTGAAATATTTTATCTTGTGTTAAGAAAATCCTTTTCAAAGTAACTTGTTACTTTTTATTTTGTGGCACACACCATCCTGGTTGTGGTTACAAACTGGCAGATGTTCTATTTAAACTCACTCCATCAATGATGCTAAATTAACTATAATCTGAACACATACAAAGAAAATGAATAGACTTAACTTTTATAAAAAGTGTGATTATCTCTATCAAAATGGAACTTTAGGAAATAATTGTAAATATTAAACTAACATTAGGGGGAAAACTTCCCTACAGGTAAAGTTTTGTGTACCTTGATAATAAGGAGACTGTGTTATACAGCCACTTGTCTTAATTGACTTAGCTGGAATCACAGCAAAAACACTTGGAGAGGAAACAGAAAGTGAATCCTGTATCATTTAGATAATGTTCCTTTACCAGCATCATATATATGGCATTAGTTGTAGAAGCATTGGATTATTACGTTGTCAGAATGCAATACCCATCCCACCACCTTACACATTACTAAACAAATTCAAAAAGATGAAATTCTGATATGAGATAGGGTTAAAGCAAAACTTAGAGTTCAAAGGTCAAGATATTCCATTTGATACTCTTTCCATGACATCTGGCTGAAGCAAATTGGTATTTCTTACATTAATAATAATGACTGTAGTTCAGATTGTGAAAGTGCGTAGACATTGTCAAAATACTACGCTCCTTTATGACTCACAATTACTGCATAGAAAGACATTTGAAATTGGCCCATGCCTATGTCCTGAATGGAATTGCCTAGGTTTCCTTCTAGGGTTCTTATGGTTTTGAGTTTTACATTTAAGTCTTTAATTCATCTTGAATTAATTTTGTATAAGGTGTAAGGAAGGGGTACAGTTTCAGTTTTCCACATACGGCTAGCCAGTTTTCCTGCACCATTTATTAAATAGGGAATCTTTTTCCTATTGCTTGTTTTTGTCAGGTTTGTCAAAGATCAGACGGTTGTAAATGTGTGGTGTTATTTCTGAGGTCTCTGTTTGGTTCTACTGGTCTATATATCTCTTTTGGTATCAGTACCATGCTGTTTTGGCTACTGTAGCCTTGTAGTATAGTTTGAAGTCAGGTAGTGTGATGCCTCCAGCTTTGTTTTTTTGTTTGTTTGTTTGTTTGTTTTTGCCTAGGATTGTCTTGGATATAGGAGCTCTTTTTGGTCCCATATGAAATTTAAAGTAGTTTTTTTTCTAATTCTGCAAAGAAAGTCACTGGTAGCTTGATGGGAATAGCATTGAATCTATAAAGTACTTTGGCCATTATGGCCATTTTCATGATATTAATTCTTCCTATCCATAAGCATGGGATGTTTTCCCATTTGTTTGTGTCCTCTCTTATTTCCTTGAGCATTAGTTTGTATTTCTCCTTGAGGAGGTTCCTTGTTTCCCTTGTAAGTTGTACTGCTAGGTATTTTATTCTCTTTATAGCAATTGTTATTTTTTTATTTTTTATTTTTATTGAGACGGAGTCTCGCTCTGTTGCCCAGGCTGGAGTGCAGTGGCCGGATCTCAGCTCACTGCAAACTCCGCCTCCCGAGTTTACATCATTCTCCTGCCTCAGCCTCCCAAGTAGCTGGGACTACAGGCACTCGCCACCTCGCCCGGCTAGTTTTTTGTGTTTTTTTAGTAGAGACGGGGTTTCACCGTGTTAGCCAGGATGGTCTCAATCTCCTGACCTCGTGATCCACCTGTCTCGGCCTCCCAAAGTGCTGGGATTACAGGCTTGGGCCACTGCGCCCGGCCTATAGCAATTGTTAATGTGAGTTAACTCATGATTTGGCTCTCTGCTTGTCTATTGTTGGTGTTTAGGAATACTTGTGATTTTTGCACCTTGATTTTGGATCCTGAAACTTTGCTGAAGTTGCTTATCAGCTTAAGGATTTTTTGGGCTGAGATGATGGGGTTTTCTAAATATACAATATGTCAACAATTTGACTTCCTCTAAATACACAATGTGATTTCTTCTAAATATACAATCATGTTGACAATTTGACTCCCTCTCTTCCTATTTGAATACCATTTGTTTCTTTATCTTGCCTGACTGCCCTGGCCAGGACTAGAAGACACTTAATTCCCTCTGTGACATAAAATGAAGGTATAATGGACAAACAATATTTTTCCAGGCTCTGAAGATACAACAGCAAACAGACATCAAGAAGCTTATATTCTAGTGAAGACCAGATAAGAAATCAATGCACATTTTCACTGGTCATGACAGCTGGCTGGGCATGGTGGTTCATGCCTGTAATCCCAGCACTTTGGGAGGCCGAGGTGGTGTTCAATACCAGTTTGTCCAACATGGTGAGACCCTGTCTCTACTAAAAATACAAGAGTTAGCTGGGCATGGTGGCCAGTGCCTATAATCCCAGCTACTCAGGAGACTGAGGCAGGAGAATTGCTTGAAACCAGGAGGCAGAGGCTGCAGTAAGCTGGGATCATGCCATTGCACTCCAGCCTGGGCAGCAGAGCGAGACTCCATGTCAAAACAAAAACAAATCAATGCACATGTAAACAAGAAAAAATAGATAAATACTATATAGAGAATTAAAACAGAAAATATGATAGTGACTGACTACCTTGTATTTGATTACAAGAGAAGGCCTCTGTGCAACCTTGTCTTTGAACTCAGGGTGATAAGAAGGTGCCATAAAGATCTGAGAAAGAGAATTCCAAGTAGAAGAAATAATCATTTCAAGCGCCACTGGCACACAATGATTGAAGACTGGAGGATATGGAAGGGTATCCTCTGAAGTAAAATCATAGAGATAGTAGAGATTATATAATGCAGAGCTGGTAAGAGAGGCTAGAGTTTGATTTTCATTGTAAATAAAATGAAATTCCACTGGAGGATTGTGAATTCATTTGAGAGCTATAAGGGAAGTGATTCTATATGTTTTACATTGTTTAAAAAAATCACTTTGGCAGTTATTTGAAGAACAATATTTTCAAGTGGGGAAGGAGGTGAAAAGAGCAGAAGCAAGTGGACTTATTGGAGGCCTTTGCAATGTCAAGGCAAGAGATGGTGATTATTTGAATTACAACATGTTAAAGGTGATAAAGAGAAGTGGACAGATTCGAGGCTGGGAGGACAGTCATATTTTCAAAGGACTGAACATGAAAAGTTAGCTATAAAAAAAATCTAGGGTAATTTTAGGAGTTTTATTGGGGAACCAGCCCCAATATTTCAAAGTAGGTTCTTTTGTATTTTCCGTAAGTGTTGGCCAGTCTGAGAAATAAAGAGCAAGAGTAAAAGAGAGAAATTTTACAGTTGGGCCTCCGGGGGTGACATCACATATTAGCAGTTTCTGTGATACCCACCTGAGCCGCAAAACCAGCAAGTTTTTATTAGGGATTTCAAAAGGGGAGGGAGTGTACCAATAGGGAGTGGGTCACAGAGATCACATGCTTCAAAAGGCAATAAAATATCACAAGGCAAATGGCAGAGCAAGATCACAAGTCCAGGCTGAAATTAGAATTACTGATGAGGTCCATGTGCCACTGGGCATGCATTGTCATTGATAAACATCTTAACAGGAAACCGGGTTTGAGAGCAGACAACTGGTCTGACTAAAATTTGCTGGACTGGAATTTCCTAATCCTAGCAAGCCTGAGGGTGCTGCAGGAGACCAGGGCGTATTCCATCCCTTATCTTCAACTGCATAAGACAGGCACTCCCAGAGCGGCCATTTTAGAGACCTCCCCCTGGGAATGCATTCCCCTCCCAAGGTTATTCCTTGCTGGGAAAAGAACTCAGCGATGTTTCTCCTATTCCCTTTCTGCAAGAAGAGAAATATGACTGTATTCTGCCCAGGCCCGCAGGCAGTCAGACCTTATGATTATCTCCCTTGTTCCCTGAAAATCGCTATTATCCTGTTCTTTTTCAAGGTGCCCAGATTTCATATTGTTCAAACACACGTTTTACAAACAATTTGTACACATAACACAATCATCACAGGGTCCTGAGACAACATACATACTCAGCTTACAAAGATGATGGGATTAAGGGATTAAAGACAGGCATAGGAAATTGTAAGAGTATTGACTGGGGAAGTGATAAATTTCCATGAAATCTTCACAATTTATGTTCAGAGATTGCAGTAAAGACAGACATAAGAAATTATAGAAGTATTAATTTGGGGAACTAATAAATGCCCATTAAATCTTCACAATTTATGTCCTTCTGCCATGGCTTCAGCAGGTCCCTCTGTTCAGGGTCTCTGACTTCCTGCAACAGAGTTTGGCTTGAGAAACAGAATGAGTGTGAGGAGAAGATTCGAAACAAAAATTCAGAATTTTGGTTTGGCCACAATGTTTGACATTTGATTAGATAACCAAGTGAAAAAGACAAATAGACAATTGGATATTGGAATTGGGCGGGGGAAATTTACAGTAATAAGTTATGTTGTATTTATGGACATGGAAACAGATTAGCAAAATCATGTAAGGAGAAGTTGGAAATAGGAAGGAACCCAGGTAGGTGGGTCTTCCCTAAATCCAAAATAATGCAGTATTTTAATATGAGAAAATTAGTCAGCTGATTCAAATATGCTAAGGGGGCAGTTGAGATAAAAAAAAGTGAAGTAACCATCGGATTTAGGAGACATAAAGTTCAAAGATGTCTTTGATAACAAATCAGTAGAGTGGTGAGAATGCAAGCCCTATAGGAATTGCTTAGAGAAAAAATTCAAAGTGAATTAATGTTAGCAGTGACAAGAGATGCCTCTTATAAAAAAATTTAGCTGTTAAATTTTATTCATTTTCTATGCTACTGTTAGCAAATTATCACAAATTTAGAAGCATAAATGATATAAATGTATTATTTTACAGTTTTGTAGGTTATAGATCTGACATGTCTCACTGGGATAAAATCAAGATATAAGTTATGCTGTTTTCCTTTTCAGAGGCTCTGGAAGAGAGTTTTGTTTCCTCGGTTCTAGAGGCTAACATATTCCGCAGTTCTTGAACCCCTTCACCTTCAAAACCAGCAACATTGCATCTCTGTCTGACCCTTTTTTTGTTGTTATCACATTACTGTCTCTAACTCAGCCACGAAAGATTCTCCAATTCTAAGCATTCATGTGGTAAGACTGGCCCCTTTGAATAATACAAGAAAATCTCCATTTCTCAAGGCGCTTAACTGTAACCCCATCTACAAAGACTCCTTTGCATTGTATAATAGCATTTTTACAGATTCTGTGGATTAGGGTGCATATATATTTAGAAGCCATTACTCTGCCTACCACAGAAGAGAAGCAAAGAGAGTGGGTAAGGTATTTAAAGGAAGATATGGGGCCAGGAAGTTTATTTGATTTTATATGGGGATTATTATACTCAAGTGGAGGATATGCAGTATTCAGTAACATAATAAAAATGTATTTGAATAGGTTTGAATAAGTAGTATACTTCTGGCTATTATATACTATTTTATATATATACATATATAATAGTATAATGGTATATATAATACTACTGTCATAGTATATATAGCAATAATAATGGTATAATAATATAGTAATGGCATAATTATTAGTATAATAGTATAACAGTAATAATAGTATAATAGTGTATATACTATTAAATAGTATATAATGGCCATATATTTGCCACATACGTTGTAATAAGAAAAGGTTCCAGAAACCCCTAATGGCATAGAATAACATATATTACGATCTTCATTATTTTAAAATTACCTATCAAGGTAGCACAATCTGTTATTTTTGGTTTTGCATTCTAGTCAAACAAAATAGAGATTTTTGAGATTATCTACAGGAGGAAATGTAATTCAATAATGTAGTTTAGAAGATGTGGTAATGCAGAAAAAGATTACAACCAAATCAGATCACCCTATGCCAATCCCATTGTTTGGAATTACTGAAGGGTTGACAAAACTGAAAACAAATTATTCAGATATAATTTATTCCAGGTAACATCCCTCGTACAGAGGTGAAGTTTTTATTTAAACTTTTTTAACTATGAGAAAAATCATAGCACCAAAATTTTGTAAATAATTTCTAATAAAGTTGGAATTCCATTACTCATATAATTATGTAATTTTTAATCATCTTAGGCATAGTCATCTCCATGAATTGTGGAAAATCAAGGACTATTTCTTGGACATAATTTGCATATATATTTTTGTGACCTTTTGAAGATGAGGAACTCTGTAATTCAGTACTTGGAAATGTACATCTAGTAGATGTGAGAAAACGTACCCTGAGATAAAAAATTATAAGTGGAAGTATCATCTGTCCTATGGCAGAAAATAAGTGGAAGTATAATTCTGTCATTTCAGAACACAGGTTGCGATAGCTTCCTAACTACTTAAGATCTCCAGCCATAGAAACTTCAGACATACCCTTTGAAAGAGCTAGATATCAGCATTTCTCAATGGGTGCACTATTGACCTTTGGAGTGGAAAATTGTTATTATGTGAGCATATTCCATACATTGCAGGACATTTTGCAGCCCTGTTACCCTCCACCCCATCCACTAAAGGATGAAAGTTTTTATCAGACATCATGAAAGTTTAATTGCCTTTGCACTGTCCTTATTGTGAACAACTATCCAGTAATAGATTCTGTAGTTACCAAGACAGCCTTATCATTCCTCTCAGCTTGAGGAAATCTAGACAGGTTTCTTCCTAACTATTGGCCCCTGATCTCTTTTTTCTGGGAGCATCAAAGCATTTACTTTAGAAAAATGTCAGTCCTAAATTCTCGCTCTGCTTTTTGAAATGTAAATCTTCTTCCAGCCTCTTGCCCATTTTACAATCCAGTAATGTCCTCCTCAAGGACTTGGGAGCCATCCTTTTGAAATGTAGTCATGAAGAAGAAAGACAGGGTCCCCACCTCCCAGTCTTTGTGACAATTAACTTTGACAAATAAAAACTAGCAGGTAAAATTGAATTTGGTAAACACAGTTAGCAAAGACAGATGGCCTGACCGTATTTGCTAAGCTCCCTCCTAAATTCCTCTGGTATTTTTCTACCAGCTCGCTGGAGTGCTTAAAAACTCCCCTGCTTTTGTTTTCAAGGAGTCAAGTTCAATGTATTGCCCATATTGCAATAGTCTTGAACAAAACATTCTTGCTGGTTTAATATGTCCAGTGGAAATTTTCATTGACAGTAGAAACTTTCATGAGCAACCCTGTAGGTGTGCAATTTTGACAGACTAGGGTAGGCATGAAGGGCTTAATCCTGATCCTAATTTCTTAGACAAAAGTCAATAAATAATGTCTAAAATACTAATTTTAAAATGGTTGGTACTGGTGAAAAATCTTAAACAATGTAATCAACTATATTTTTAAAAATGGATAAACATAATGAATATTATACAGCTTATAAATGATGTTGCCGTATCTCCTGCAGTGTTGCTTTCCTGAAAATTATGTTTTTATTTTTACCCATGTTGATGCAGGAGTAATTCAGATTTTTTTTAACCATGTTTATATTTTAAACTATGCAAAACAATATAAAATTGTTTTATGTATGAAAGCAACAAATTCATAATAATTACTTCATGGATAGGAAAGAGGGGAAGCGGTCATGAAAAAGCACACAGAGTACTTTTATTTTATTTGGAATATTTTATTTCTTAATTTGGGTGATAGATACACAAGTGTTCATTACGCATTTACATGCCTGTCATATTTCATAAACTTGGATATGTGTAGGAGGGGATAAATGTATTTCTCATGGTTGAGGAATGCGAAATCTTGTGGTCAGAGGAAGGATGGTGGCAGATTCTACTTTCCAAAGAGGTTGTAGGAATATCTCCCAGCCCACAGTGCTACTTATTATGTGACCTTGGCAATGGAACAGTAGTGCATTACCTGGTTTAACCTTCAATTTAATCTTAGTGCCAAATATTATATCTTAATGTAAAGCGGAAAAAATCTGGAGTAGCTATCAGGAGACCTTGGTTCTACTCGTGACCCTGTTTGTATCAGCTCTCTGACCTTAAACAGAGATATTTATTTTCACCTATGGTATTTATTTTGACCTCTACAACCCTTAATTTCTTCAAAAGTGAAATGAAAGACTCGAATTTGGTTAGAGAAGTTTAAACTAGAGCTTCTTGGCTTGCAGTTAATTACACTGCAGTCACCACGGGAGTTGAGCTCCACAGGGCCTGCACCTCATTTCAATCAGAGCATCTTTCCTTTTATCTGTTTTACATTTTGGACTTCTGCATAAATTTTTATTTGAAGAAAGAATTACAAAGCTTAAAAAAGTAAAGCTTGAAAGCTGCTGTCTTTGATGATCCATATTGTTCCTTTCAACTATAAAATTTGGTAATTCCTTTGTTTTGCCTAGATAAACCATCTAATCCAATGATTTTTAGAAATGATGCCTTCTCCTCCTAACCTATTAAGGAAGGTTAAATGAGTCAATCAATGTTACCTGGAGAGGATTGATTGGGTGAATAAATGGGTTATCTAAAGTTATTCTCTGATTCTACTGAAGACAAAATTCACAAAATTATGAATTTTTGAATGATTTCCAAGCAGTGAAGACTTTTCCATAATATTTTTCAAAATATTATTTATTTCCATAAAATATTAGTAAGATTTCATTGGACTTATTTGATCTTAATTGGCCATTGGATTAGATAATTATCAAATACTTCTTCCTGGGTTACTAGACTATATAAACTCTCACAGTCTTAGATTGACTCCAGAATGCAGTGTCAAATGATGACAGTTATTGTGTCAGGATTTAAGGATATTTGTTGTCATGATGAAAAAGTAGGAGGTGTCAGTGGCCTGGGAGAACTACTAAAAAACTGTCTAAAAAGCAATAAGCAACAACTTTTATTTAAGCTTTGTCTATGGCAGAGTCTCATTTTTTTATTATTGTAGCTGCATGGTCTTAGCTATTGGTCACATCTGTAACTGAATAAAGCAAATCTTCCAATGTACAATGTAGTTTTGGGGCCTCCTCTACAATTTGTATTCTTGGTGGAAGATTTCTTACGTGTGATTGTGGGAGAAGCCTTTTATTTCCATGTTAGATGTAATGTTTTTCATAATAGGCAATTATAATAGCTAAGTCTTATAATTCAGGGTGTAAGCTTTATATGACTATAGTCTCCAGTTTGGTTTGGTTTCTGCTGCTTTATCCTTAGTGCCATGGACAGTACTTGGCAGAAAATATATACTTATTGAATATTTCTTGAATGAACAATAATAAACAATAACTATAATTATTTAGCCCTTCATGTGTGCCAGATGAGGTCCTCTTTCTCTCTCTCTCAATCACACACATACACACACACAGACATACACACAATCTAACCTTACCAAAAACTGGGCTATATATTTGGTATTATTATCCTCATTTTATTGTATTGTGTGTATTTTTTTTTTATAACAAGAGGAGAAATTAGTTTGCCAAAGTCACACAGCTAGAAAAAAAGAAGAGCTACATTTTTATACAAGGTAGTCTGTCCTAGAATGTTATAACAACACACTATCTTAAGTCTTTGTGATAGTTAATTGTATATGTTGACTTGACTATGCTGAGGGATGCCCAGACAGCTGGGAAAACATTATTTCTGGGTGTGTCTGTGAGGGTGTTTCTAGAAAACATTAGCATTTGAATTGGGAGCTTTACTCAGTAAAGCTGGCCTTCACCAGTGTGGGTGAGCATCATCCAATCCATTGAGAGATCCAGTAAAACCAAAGGAAGAGGAAGGGCAAATTCACTCTCTCCTCTTGAGCTGAGACCTCCATCTTCTGCCCTGCCCTCATACATCAGAGCTCTTGGTCGTAGGCCTTTGGTTTAGACTGAATTATACCTCCTGCTCTCCTGGCTCTGTTTCTTTAGAGAACCCTGACTAGTCCAATCTCTAAGAACGAATCAAAACCATGTCATAAAACTGTATCTTGTTAAGAAATTGATTGTTTTTTTGTTTGATAAAGAAAGAGGAATACTAAATAAAACATAAATACATATTAGGCTCCACGGTGGGGAAAATACTGGCCACAAGACTACCAGGTTTTAATATATATAGAGTTTAATATTTCAAAGAATTTAACAAGGAAAGAAATACTTCAAAGGAATATAATACTATAATCCTATAGATAGTGTAACTCCTAAAAAGAACTGTTGAGCAGATGACATTTACTTTTTCCCTTCCCTTCACCCAGTTACCTCCCCTTCCAAAGCTTTTTCACTGAGTTACCTCCCCTTCCAAAGCTTTTTCATTGAGAGCAAACAGCCTTGTTGCCTACCTATTCAGCTCCCAGCACAACTACAACATCCACCTTTAAGATTTTATAAGTCGATTAAATAATTATTTCTAATATGCCGTCGAATATTTTAATGTATAAAATAAATAAGAAAAAAAAAAAAAAAAAAAAAAAA
>NW_016807406.1:2271975-2275034 GCF_001698545.2 Rhinopithecus bieti | reverse complement strand
AAAAAAAAAAAAAAAAAAAAAAAAAAAAAAAAAAAACAAGCACCAGAAAGCTAAGGAAGCTGTTATTTGTGGAAGTATTTCTGATAGTGTGGTACTGTAATTTGGGCATATTTTAGAGAATATGGCCTTTCACTTAACCCTCACGTCACACCTTGTTGGCTCTTATCTATTCTCCCTGTTTTCAAAGAAGGCCTTCCTCTGTGGTTCACAAGAAATCAATGAGGTAAGAATGACATATTATATACAGCTCAGTCTATCTTACTCTGACTTTCTGGCTATAGGCAGAACCAAGAACTTACTAATGGTCTCCAAATACCATGTTCTAGCTGAATTGTGACTAAAATATATCTTCTCTCAAATGAGATTAGGCTTTCTTAGAATGGCCAATCAATACTCTTTCCAAATACTCCCATAGATAGTGACTGTTTAAGTAAAAGTTGAAATTTTTTATTGCATTATCAGTGGATTCCTAGAAAAGAAAAAAATCACAGCAATTTCTAATCTCTGTATCTATTTTTGTACATTATTCAGACGCCCAAAGTGAAGTTAATTTATAGCTTAACAAAATCTCAATAATATATGGAGATGGGAAAAGAAACTTCTATATTTAAGTTTAGTCTTTAATGTAGTATGTTATTAAAGAAATGTCATAAACAGTGGACAAGAGGGTAACATTTTCTCTCTCTGCATGTAATAGGCTTATGGTGAGTTAAATTTCTTTTCTTCTCATAGAATTGGCCATTTGGCCTTTGCTAAATGGAATCTGTAATATTCCATTTTTATTTGCAACTGCTATTATTTACCTCATGAAGCGCGTTATTTTATATTAAAGCCTGTTTTCTACAAGTCCTTCTGAAAGCAGAACAAGGCAAGATAATACTTCCAAATTAAATTACAATCTATTGTCCTGCAATAGAAGTTTTTATTAGAAAATCTCAAATCCTTTACCAAGAGTAATTAAGTAGAAATGTCAAATCCACTCTGAGAGGTCTTACTGGGTATTTCTGTGGGGTATTTTCTGACTGCTGCTCTTTGGTGGGGGGAAATTAAATGACTGCCAGAGGCTACGCTATGACTCTTTGTGAAGATAGATTATGTACCCAAGAGTCTTCACCCACATTGCGAAAAAACAAAACAAAAATAAAAACAATGGGCCAGAGTCTCAGAGAACGTGTCCAAAACTAACAGAATACATATGAAAGACAGCAATTGATGAGCATGCTGTTGCTCTTTATACAGAGAGCAAATGTGCTATTTTTCATGTAACGTGCTGAGAAATTAAAGTAAGGATTTATGTGTTTGGTAACTGAATAATCCTTTTTATTCACACTTAAGTATATTTTTATGTAACTATAAACCAAACAAAAAAATCCTAAGCCTGCCAACACTGAATGGATCCCATCTTGGCAAAAGAGACCCCAGAAAATCCTGAAAAACTGAATTCTCAATGGCCATGATGGGAAGGAAGGTCAAACACATCTTGTTATGCCCCCTCACTTTTGGAGTTTAGGTACAATTCACTAGCATTAACTATTAATATAAACAGAGATCACAAGACTGACAAAACAGTCTCTTTTTGGCAGTAAGTTACCAAATTTAAACTTGATTCTGGGATAGCATCATATGACAGATAACAGACCCTGAAAGAAATAAAAATACTTTACTCCAAAACATATTTCTTTGACATATTTTGAAATGGATTTGCAAAGCCACCTCTTGTGGGGGAAATTTGCACGTGTAGAGAATCTCCATTAATGAAGACAGGCCTTCCCTTTTTACATCTTTCCCAGATCCAGGAGAGATTAAATGAGAACTTAATATCTTTAGGTCTGAAATGGGATATCTACCATCTATTCTCTCTGAAGCCTGCTACCTGGAGGCTTCATCTGTGTAACAAGTGCCATGGCCTCTACAATCCCCTTATCTTAACTCAACTTTCTGCTGACTTGAAGTTTTTTGGACAAAGCTTAGTTCTTTCAACCAATTACCAATCAGAAAATATTTGAATTCATCTATGGCCTGTAAGTGCCACCCCCCTAGCCCAGCCCCTACTTTAAGATATCCTGCCTATTTAGACTGAACCAGTGTATACCTTCCATGTATTAATTTATGGTTTTACCTACAATTGAGGTCTCCTAATATGTATAAAAGCAAACTGTAACCCAATCACCTCAGGCACACTTTCTCAGGATCTCCCGAGACTGTTCCCTGGGCCATGGTCATTCATATTGGGTCGGAATAAACCTCTTTAAATATTTTAGTTTGATTTTTCCATCAATATGACTTAGAGGGAGAATGACATAATGGTCCATGGTTAGGGATACTTGGAAAAAGTATTTGTTTTGTACACGCAATGGCCATAAATTTTAGCTCACAATCTCAAGTGCACAAGAGATGTTATACTTATTTTTTTCATTTATTTTTATTTATTTATTTTTTGAGATGGAGTTTTGCTCTTGTTGACCAGCCTGGAGTGCAACGGCACAATCTCAGCTCACTGCAACCCCTGCCTCCTGGGTTCAAGCAATTCTCCTGCCTCAGCCTCCCAAATAGCTGGGATTACAGGCATGTACCACCACACCCAGCTAATTTTTTATTTTTAGTAGAGACGGGTTTCACCATGTTGGCCAGGCTGGTCTTAAACTCCTTGACTTTAGGTGATCCACTCACCTCGGCCTCTCAAAGTGCTGGAATTACAGGCATGAGCCACCACACCTGGCCTTTATTTCGTTTTAATTTAATGAAATCCAAATAGAAGCCACTTTCCTGCTAAGATGGAGAAAAAATTCTTCACATGAACTCACTGGAGAACTGGATCCCTCCTTAAGGTCGCTCGAGAATGAAAGGAACCCTGATAATGCTTCAAAAAAGGAAGAAGTGTCTCTAATTTTCAGTCATAATAGGCACCACTAATAATGTCATTGTCTGAGCCAAAATGGGTCCAGATATCCTGTAGTTGGGCTGCTCCTAATCCACGCTTGATGAACAAACACTTTTGCTGAGGTTGAAAAGCTGGAGCCAGGCAGAGTTAAGCCTTTTTTTTTTTTTTTTTTTTTTTT
>NW_016807406.1:2257906-2270297 GCF_001698545.2 Rhinopithecus bieti | reverse complement strand
GGAAGGTTTAATTTTTTTTTTTTTTTTTTTTTTTTTTTTTCTGAATTCCTGCTCCCTTCCTGGAGCTGCTAAAGGAAAATGGGAATCTCCACTAGGAAAGCTCCCAGAGCCTTGGTCTCTTTCTCAGCCCCAGGGTATTTCCAACACACTCTCTAAAATTGAAGGGCTCACCTTTCCTTCATACCTTACAGAAAGACAGATGTCTCTGAGTATCTTCCGGTTTTGACTCCTGCATCACGATTTTCCTGAGAGAGGAAAATCCAAATGTTTGGTCACCTGTGTGGTGTTGAGGGAAGGGAGGGAGAATAAAAGAATGCTACAGGTAGGATAGAAAAAAAAAAAGACTATTAATATTCAAATATTTGAATCTTCTAAATAGGCATGCATAATGCATTTGACTCCT
Organism: Rhinopithecus bieti; assembly: GCF_001698545.2. Taxonomy (NCBI): domain Eukaryota; kingdom Metazoa; phylum Chordata; class Mammalia; order Primates; family Cercopithecidae; genus Rhinopithecus; species Rhinopithecus bieti. Next base: position 2,269,894 of record NW_016807406.1, on the reverse strand, counting down.
AAAGATATGTAGTGTTTGCCTAACTATGCAGATCTTATCTGGAGGGAATATTATGCAGATGAACTACATTCCACAAGATTGTCCCACTTTGTTCAGATATAGAAAGTGTGTCAAATTATTCACATCAGTAGCATGATACTATTGAATCACAAGAGTTCATAACTAAATCATTCAAAATTGTGTACTGTGTATCTGACAGCACCCCTCTTTTCAATGTTATGAGGAACTAAGGCATTTGGTTGCATTGCAGTTTGGAGGGTTTCACCCATAGAGTGACAATACAAATAGTTTTGAATGGAGAACATATGACCACACAGACATTCTGATTTAATTGCAGCACTTCAGTGTAACATTAAAGGAAGGAAGGGAGGTTGACCAGCCCCAAATAGAGCTGTGTTCATGATACTTCTCCAAAATGATTTCAAGCTTGACTTCAGAGATCTTGAATTTCATGAAGTTTGGAAATAGAGTGGTTTGACCATAGTTACAACATCTTATGGAGTCCTTTCTGCTTCTGTTTTCTCATCAGTGAAATGGCAATAAAATTAGAAATCGCAGGGTAAATGTGAGGATTGAATGTATTAATACATATAAAGCATTTAGAACAGTCCTGGGACAAAATGGTGCTCAATAAATCATGACTTTTTTAATATTAGTGTCCTTATCATTATAATAACTATGTTGAACATATCACAATTTTATTTTATACATTGAGCATGCTAGGTGAGAAGGCACACAGGGTCTCATGTTAGATACTCTGACAGGAAAGACCTCAGAAGCGTGTCCTATCTAGTAAAGTAAGTATAATGTGCTACAATGGGGCCTTACTTTGTCCTTACGTAGAAGAACTTACCGTCAGGCCTCTGAGCCCAAGCCTGCACATATACATCCAGATGGCCTGAAGTAACTGAAGAATCACAAAATAAGTGAAAATGGCTGGTTCCTGCCTTAACTGATGACATTACCTTGTGAAATTGCTTCTCCTGGCTCAGAAGCTCCCCCACTGAGCACCTTGTGACCCCTGCCCCTGCCCGCAAGAGGAAAACCTCCTTTGACTGTAATTTTCCACTGCCTACCCAAGTCCTATAAAAGGGCCCCATGCCTATCTCCCTTCGCTGACTCTCTTTTCAGACTCAGCCCGCCTGCACCCAGGTGATTAAAAAGCTTTATTGCTCACACAAAGCCTGTTTGGTGGTCTCTTCACACAGACCCGCATGACACTTACATAACAGACTTCAAAATAACCAAACACAATTCAGCATATTTTTTTCTGTTGAATTAAGACATCTGGGTCCCACAGAAATAAATTTAGAACACTAACCAATAAACAAATTGTGCCTATCACATTAAGGGAGGAGACCACCCTTCATATTGTCTTATGCCCAATTTCTGCCTCCAAAGAAATAAAAAAGTAAAAACTAAAAGGCAGAAATAAAATCCACAAGCAGACAGCCTGACACCACACCCTGGGCCTGGTAGTTAAAGATCAACCCCTGACCTAATCGGTTATGTTATCTATAGATTACAGACATTGTATAGAAAAGCACTGTGAAAATCCCTATCCTGATTTGTTCCAATCTAATTACCGGTGCATGCAGCCCCCAGTCACGTACCCCTGCTTGCTCAATCAAAACCCTCTCACATGCACCCCCTTAGAGTTGTGAGCCATTAAAAGGGACAGGAATTGCTCACTCAGGGGACTCGGCTCTTGAGACAGGAGTCTTGCCGACACCCCTGGCCAAACAAACCCCTTCCTTCTTTACCTTGATGTCTGAGGTCGTCCTGCTACAACATTTAGAGTAAAATCAGATTAATCATAAAACATGAAATTGAATAGTACCTTAAAGTTTTAAGATAAGCAAGCAGAGATGAAAAAAATTGTTTTATCCCATTTTACCTCCTTACAGAAAAAAGAATAGAAGCTGACTTCTACGTTACACTTCAGCCCCACTCCCAAGGTGCTTATTTTCTACACTATGCCTTTTAGACCAGGGATTAAAAAACTTCTTCATTAAAGGATTATATGGTAAATATTTTCATCTTTGCTGGCCAGACATGTCTGTTGTAACTATTCAACTCTGCCAGTGTAACATAAAAGCAACTACAGAAAAATGACAATGAATAAATGTGTCTGTGGTACAATAAGACCTTATTTATAGACCCTAAAATTTGAATTTCATGTAATTTTTATGTGTCACAAATATTATTTTTTTATTTATTTCAACTATTTAAAATGATAAAAACTATTCCTAGTTCATAGGCTGTGCAAAAACTGTTAACAGACTGGGTTTGACTTTGGGGTTACAGCTTGCCAATCCCTGCTGTGGACCCATTGACTACTTATGTGACAAGAAAGTTAGTTGCAATATGGAAGCAAGCAAAGCCTCTTATGTGGGAGAAACTATGAAAGCAAAGGCTTCTCATCTGTAATGGGTGGCAAATTTGCTCCCAAAGAAGACATAATTTTCAGATACAGAAATATATATACATATATATGTGTGTGTATATATGTATGTAAATGTGCTATCTATAGCTCTAAGAACTATATATAGGAACATATCTATAGATACGTATATGTCTATATACATATGTATATATATATTTTATGTAAATCAACATACTGAATTTTGTACTGCCTTTTTTAGCATACCCAGTCAATTGAAGTTAGCAATTTCCTGTTCTCTAGTTCACACAAACCATAGCAATTCAATTACATCCAACATGAGTATCAAATGTGTATAAAGTACGTTCTCAATAAAGCTGTTGTACTTAAAATTTTCTCTTAAGAGTAGTTTATTCTATCTAATTTGAAGAAAATTTGCATTAAAACTCTATTAGCAAACTCTAAATTCAGAGAGATATAAACATTTGTATTAAAGAAGTCAACTGCCTAATCAAGCAATTTTTCCACCTTGCTCTCATTAACTGGCCTTCTAAATGACAGGGTTTCTAATTCTGGGTGTTCATTTAACATCCAAAAATTGATTCCTCATTATTGTGATTAATGCATCATTATGAGTAAATGATACATCAGTGTGTTGGCAATCTGAACAATTTCTGAGCAGATGGAAAATAAATATAGGTGATGTATCTTTTTTTCTCATTTTAAGCTTGTGACCTTCCCTAATAAACTCTAAATTTCCTGGTTTTCACATTGTACTTTGTAATTCCACCAATTAAAAATATTGGCATTATGATACTTTAAATAGGAGTGAAGGTAAATTTAAAATAAAAGGTTATGAAAACTATGTTACTTAGATCATGAATAATTTCTACAGCTCTTTGTTTAGCTCTTTGTTCCCTAGAAGACACCTACATGAGTGAGTGATTTATAACTTGAGCATTGACACTGTGACATTATATAAGGCCAAGAACACAGATTCTATTCCCATATGAAATGTTTAGTATCTCTTACTTCCTGAGAATACAGTTTATACATGATCTTGCCCACACTTTTGCAAATGAGACCTGTTATGATAAAAATCTAAGAACAGAGAAAGTTGTATGTAGAACTCACTAAAATTCCATGATTTAAAGAAAAATTCAACATTCATTTCACAGTAGAGTGGATGTACATTTCTCCTACATGCATGTGATGATTTCAATAGTCAAAATCAGTACTACTTAAGAATATCTTTACCTTATAAGTTTATTCATCTAAGAATTTCATTAAAAGTCTCTATCCAAAATATCAATACCATGATAAACAACAAAATCACACCAGTGTGTCTTATCCCCTCAGTTGTTGTTCAGAACAGTGAAGATTTTATTTAGTTTTCCTTGTGCTCATGGAATTTTGTGTCTGTCACATTATTTACTGGTACTGAATTTGAAAAAAGAAACAAATAGAATGTCTACTATATGTAAATATGGAGCATAATACATTTTATTTCATTAAATCCTCACAATAACCATAAGGAGTAAGTACTTTTAGCCCTAATTCACATATAAAAAACAAAAAATAAAAAACCTGTATACATTATATTGAAACTTTATCATTTATATACAATTTAATATATATATTAAGTATATAATTGCAAATATGTAATATATAATGCTTAATATATATATTTAATATATATTAATATGGTTAATAATAATTAATGCATTTAAATATATTAATATATTAAATAATAATTTATAATATATTATCCCATATAATTTAAATATATATTTATTATATTAATCTATATATTATATATATAAAATAAACAAATACATATTTCATATATATATACACAGACACACACACACTCACCATATCACCATGCTTCTAAGACAAATAGCTTGCCCCTCTCCAATAAGTATTTCAAAATAGGTCATATGTTATAATTTATCCACTACTTTGATCCCTTAATTACATGTAGTTTGATGAGACTTAGGGAAATGCAGTTGTGAGTTGGTGGAAAAAAATCTTATGCTCCTTTTCTTAGGAAATAATTTTGTTCCCAACATGACAACAACCTTTTGACTATGATAACATAAATATGTAATGTGTTTTGCGTGTTTACTAGGTGCTAGAATACTGTAAACTATTTCACATTGATTTACATAAGTCTCAAAACTTGCAGCCTGTATTAAAATTTTTGCTGCAGTATACTTTCTTGTTACCTTTTGGAATGATTCATTTTTCCTTTTCAGTGAAGAACATAAAAAATAAGATTTTCTGCAGTTAAGAACCCCTCTGCTCCTCTCTGGTTATTTTTCCTTAGCCATCCTTGTGTCACAGGAAATAGACTCTTGCACGCTTGTTAATTCCACTCATTGTATTGTTCCCTTCATGTACCAGACCGTGAAGTTGTAAAGTCAGTCTGGTTAGCACTTACTTCAGTGACATTTCATTTGACATCGCTACACCTTCCTCTTGAAACACTGCCATTTATCATTATCTTTTGTTTATAGCACTGCCACCTGTTTATCATCCATGTAGTAGAACTCATAACAGAGCCAACTGAATTAATTTGGCAAGTAAAATTATCTCTGGTATTGTATGAAATGTGGTGCTAACATTTCATGTATCAGGTCATTTCTGCTTCTCATAATTCAATTATTAGAAAAGTAAAAAATCAGATCTGTTTGTTTAATCTGTGCAAGAATATAAGATGTTCCCTAATATGAGTAGGTAGAGTGGACTCTGAATATATGCACAGCTTTTTTAGCAGCCTTCAAAACAATTTTTATCAGCATAATTAATCACATTACAAACAAAGCAGAATTATTTATTGTAGTGGCTTAATGACTTATAAAACCAATGAAAAAACTAATAAAGCAGAAATAAATAAAAAGCGGAAATGCATGAGTCCATGAGGAACATAAGTAACATTTTGCTTTCCTGTTTCTTTCTTTCTTTTTTTTTCTTTTTTTTTTTTTTTTCTTTTTTTTTTTTTTTTTGAAGCGGAGTCTCATTCCTTTACCCAGGCTGGAGTGCTGTGGCCGGATCTCAGCTCACTGCAAGCTCCGCCTCCCGGGTTCACGCCATTCTCCTGTCTCAGCCTCCCGGGTAGCTGGGACTACGGGCGCCACCACGTCGCCCGGCTAGTTTTTTGTAGTTTTAGTAGAGACGGGGTTTCACCGTGTTAGCCAGGATGGTCTCGATCTCCTGACCTCGTGATCCGCCCCTCTCGGCCTCCCAAAGTGCTGGGATTACAGGCCTGAGCCACCGCGCCCGGCCTCCTGTTTCTTTCTTACCAGCATTTTATAAACTTTACTCAGTAGTTGCTCTTCTTTCTTAATTTCTTTAATTGGTAAAAAATTACTTTTATTAAAAATCTTTTTAGTTTTGTGGGTACATAGTAGATGTATATATTTGTGAGGTAGATTAGATGTTTTGATACAAGCATGCAATATGAAATAAGCACATCATGAATTGTCCTTTTTCCTTACGATAGCTCCGTACATCTTCCAACCCTTTATGCTGATGTGAGCCACTCTTCTCTTACTAGGGTCATGTAACTTTTATTTTAATAAATATTTGAGATCCCACATTACACTACAGATTTGGAGCTGTTCCTTCCATTGTTTACATCATTAACCATTTGCTCTTTACTGCTTCCCTGTTTTTCTCCTCTGGTCGATTTCTTACTATCAAAACCAGTTTGCCATTACTCTACTTGCCTTCTCAACTCCCTAGAAATGAAATATAATAACCAAGCTAAGGAGTTTACTCCATTCCATAGTTTTAATATTTTTAACTGCTTTGCCCTTGACAAAGTTTCTTATTATGGGGAAGCCAAAATATTTAGTTTGTTACTTAACATTAGTAGCCTACCATGAAAAAGGCTCCCAAACTCAACTTTCTTATAGTTCACCTAATACTTAATCTTTATCAAGGAAACACAGTACTATGGAAGAGCTGCACTCTAACAAGTTATGTAGACTTTGTGATTGATCAAGGCAATGGTCTTTTTTGAGCTCTTCTCTGTCATAGCCTCTCTTCTTTCATCTTACTATTCTTCCTTCCTCAACAGCTTTGACTTAGTCTTATGTTTGTCCACTTTCCTAGCTCTTCTCTAATCTCTCTACACAGCGTTTTCATGCTCTTTTTCTAATTTCATTTCCTTTTTATGCCCAAGAAAATATGGATTCCAGCCTATATATACATCCTTTTATTTTCTTTTTTTTTTTTCTATTTTATTTACAACATTGCACTCTCTTGTATACAATAATAGTTTATCTCATTTACACACAGGTCTCCACAATTCTACAAAATCCTCAAAGTTAGTTAAAAAAAGAACAACAAACAAACAAACTTGTGTGTGTTTATTAGTTAAGGGAGCATCTGAAAACACCACACCCAGGAGAAATCTTAGAGTTTCTCATGTAAGTTCTACCTCCTCATCTCTTCATTCAAGGTGGAAACACTCAGAAAATTAATTATTCATAGCTTAAAATTTTCCTTTGATACTTCCAGAAAACTAAAGGAAAGTGGAGAAAAAAGTTGCTTACATATTAAAACCCAAGAGTATTTATTTTAAATTTTTTAGTTTTTTAAAAATGTTTGATACCTCACATTTGTACTTATTCATAGGGTACACGAGATATTTTGTTACTTGTGTAGTAAGTATAATGATCAATTCAGGATAATTGGGATATTAATCCATCACCCAAGTATTTATCATTTCTAGGGGTTGTGTACATTTCAGGTCTCCTATCTCTTCTGAAAAATGAATACATCATTTTTAACTACAGTCATCCTACCCTATCAAGCATTAGAACTTATTCCTTCTATCTAACTGTATGCTTGTACCCATTAACAGCTCTCTCTTTATCTAAACACCCCCCCCGCCCGCCACACACACACTTACATACTTCCCAGTCTCCGATATTGATCATTCCACTCCGCCTCCGCGTGATCTGCTTTTTTAGCTCCCACATATGAGTAAGAGCATGCAATATTTGTCTTTCTGTGACTGGTTTACTTCAGTTAATATAATGGCACCTATGTTCCATCCATGTTACTGCAAATGACATAATTTCATTCATTTTTATATCTAAATAGTATTCCACTGTGTATATGTATCACATTTTCTTTATCCATTTATCCATTGATGTATACTTAGGTTGATTCCATACTTTTGCTATTGTGAGTAGCATTGAAATAATCATGGAAGTGCATGAATCCCTTTGATACATTAATTTCTTTTCCTTTGGATAAAGACCAAAGAAAAAGTATTGCTGAATCATATGGTAGTTCTATTTTTAGTTTTATCAGATTTTCCTAATGTTTTACATAATGGTTGTACTAATTTACATTCTCAGAAACGGAGTATCAGAGTTCCCTTTCCTCCACAGCCTCACCAACATCTGTTATTTTCTGTGTTTTTAAATAGCCTTTCAAACTGATAACTCATTGTGGTTTTGATTTGTGATTCCCTGATAATTAGTGATATTAAGCATTTCTTCATACACCTGTTAGTCATTTATATGTCTCCTTTTGAGAAATGTCCATTCATGTCCTTTGTCTACTTTTAATGGGTTTTCCTTTGTTTTTCATTTTTTTATTGTTTGTTTTTGTTTTACTATTGAGTTGAGTTCCCTGGAAATCGTGGATATTAGTCCCCTGTTGGATGAGTAGTTTACAAATATTTTCTCCCATTCAAGAGGCGATTTCTTCACTCTGTTGTTTCTGTTTCTGTGCAGAAGCTGTTTAGTTTAATATAACTCCATTTGTCCATTTTTTGTTTTGTTGCCTGTGCCTTTGAGGTCTTGGCTATAAAATCTTCACCTAGACCAATGTCCTAAAGAGTTTTCCCTGTGTTTTCTTCTAGTTATTCAATTGTTTCAGGTCTTACATTTAAGTATTTAATCCATCTTGAGTTGATTTTGTATATGGTGAGAGATAGGGGTCTAGTTTCATTCTTCCGCATATGGTTACCCAGTTTTCCCAGCACCATTTATTGAAGAGGGTGTCCTTTCTCCAATGTATATCCTTGACAGCTGTTTTGAAGATCGGTTGGCTGTAAATATGTGAATCCTTTTCTGAGTTTTCTATTCTGTGCCACTGGTCTACATGTCTATTTTTATACCAGTGGCATGTTGTTTTGTTTACTGAAACCTGTAATGTATTTTGAAGTCAGGTAATGTGATGACTTCCAGCTTTGTTCTTTTTGCCCAGGATTGCTTTGGGTATTCTGGCTCTTTTTTTCTTCCATATGAATTTCAGAATTTTTTTCTACTTTTGTGAAAAATGACTGATATTTTGAAAGGGATTTTATTGAATCTACAGATTGCTTTCAGTAGTATGGTCAGTAGTATGGTCATGTTAATGGTAATAATTCTTTCAATCCATGGGCATGGGATATCTTTCCATTTGTTTGTATCCTCTTCAATTTCCTTTATCACAGTTTTGTAGTTTTCTTCGTACAGATCTTTCATCTCCTTTGTTAAATTTACTTCCAGGTATTTTTTATAACTATTATAAATGGGATTGCCTTCTTGGTTGCTTTTCTGGCTATTTCATTATTGGTGTATATAAACACTACTGATTTTTGTATGTTAATTTAGTATCCTGCAACTTCACTTAAATGGTTTATCTTTTCTAAGAGCTTTTTAGCAGAGTATTTTGGTTTTTCTAAATATGAGATCCTCTTATCTACAAAGAGCAACAATTTGACTACTCCACTCCAACTTGCATGCCTCTTATCTCTTTCTCTTTCCTGGTAGCTCTGACTAGGACTTCCAGTGCTATGTTCCAGTTCTCAGAGGAACTGAGAACATCCCCAGGTAGGATGTTCACTGTGGGTTTGCATTATATGGTCTTCATTATTTTGAGTTGTTTTCTTTCTATGCCTAGTTTATTGAGAATTTTTATCATAAAGTTAGTCTTGAATTTTATTAAATGCTTTTCTGCATCTATTGAGATAGCCATATGATTTTATCCTCCATTCTCTTGATGTGATGTAGCACAATGATTTGTATATGTTGAACCTTCTTTCATTTTTGGTATAAATAATAATTGATCATGGTGTATTATATTTTTGAAGTGCTGTTAGGTTTGTTTAGCCACTATTTTTTGATTAGAGTTTTGCATCTATGTTCATCAAGGATATTGGCATCCAACAATTTTTGGTGTTATAGTCCTTGTCCAGTTTTGGTACCAAGGTAATGCTGGTCTCATAGAATGAGTTATGGAGAATTCCCTCTTCTTCAATTTTTTTTGAAAGTTTGAGGGAATTGGTTCATCTTTACATGTTTGGTAGAAATTGACAGTGAATCCATCCAACCCTCAGCTCTTCATTTTGGGGAGACATTTTATTAATTATTTGATCTCACTCCTTAGTACCTGTCTGTTTATGTTTACTGTTTCTTCCTAATTCAATCTTGGTAGTTTGTATGTTTCTAGAAATGTATCTGTCTCCTCTATATTTTCCAGTTTGTTTTTGAATAGTTGTTTGTAATAGATTCTGATGACCTTTTTAATTCTTGTTATATCAAATGTAATGCCTCCTTTTTCATTTCTGATTTTATTTGGGTTTTATTTTGTGTTTTCTTAAATAATCTAGCTAGCAATGTATCAATTTTGTTTATCTTTTGGAAGAACCAGTTTTTCCTTTCATTGATCCTTTTTATTGTTTGTTCAGACCTTCCTTATTTCATTTAGTTCTGATTTGATCTTTATTCTTTCCTTCTGCTAATTTGCGGTTTGGTTTGCTTTTGCTTTGTTTTTTCAGGTACAGTGTTAGATTGTTTAACATATTTATCCTTTTGATATGGATGTTTATTGCTATAAACTTTTGTCTTAGCACTGCTTGCTATAGCCCATAAATTTTAGTATGTTGTGTTTCCATTTTAATTTGTTTCAAGAAATATTTTGGTTTTCATCTTAATTTTCTTATTGACCCAACAGTCATTCAGAAGCATGTTGTTTAATTTCTTACATATTTGTAGAGTTTCCAATGTTTCTTTTGGTACAGATTTATAGTTTTATTCCATTTTGGTCTAAAAGATGCTTGATATGATTTTCATTTTATAAAATTTACTGAGACTTGTTTTGTAGCCTAACATCATTAACATTAGTGTCCTATGTGCTGATGAAAAAAATTAATATTCTGTGTCTGGTAGATAAAGTGTTCTGTAGATGCCTCTTAGGTCCATTGGTCTAAAGTTTAGAACAAAAAATCCAATGGGATTTCTTTGCTGATTTTCTGTCTAGATAACCCATCAAATACTGAGAGTGGAGTGTTGAAGTCCTGCACTATTATTATATTAGAGTCCCTCTCTCTCTTTAGAACTAGTAATATTTGCTTTGTGAATTTTGGTGTTCCAATGTTGCAACATATGCATTTCAAATTGTTATATCATCTTGCTGGATTCATACTTTTATCACTATATAATAATAATCTTTGTCTTTTTTCCACTGTTTTTGACTTAAAGTATGTCTTATGTGATATATGTATAACTCCTCCTGATCATTTTTAGTTTCCATCTGCATGAAATAGATTTTTTCATCCCTTTACTTTCAGTCTATATGTTTCTTTCAGATAAGGTGTGTTCCTTGTAAGCAGCATATACTTCGATTATATTTTCTTTTCTCAACCATGATGTATCTTTGAAATGGAAAATTTAATTCAAGGATATTATTGATATGAGGATTTTTTTCTCATTTTGCTAATTATTTTCTGGTTGTTTTGCATTTTTTTTTTTTTGATGGTGTTGTTTTTCTTTTTTTCTTACTGTTTATCACTATAGTTTGGTGGTTTTCTCTAGTGGTACTATTTGCATTCTTTCTCTTCTTCATTTGTATGCTTGCTTTACCAGTGAGTTTTATGTATTCATGTGTTTACATGATGATAGATGCCATCCTTTGCTTCCAGGTTTAGGACTCTTTTGAGCATTCCTTAAAGGGCTGGTCTAGTGAGAATGAATTTCCTCAGCCTTTGCTTGTCTGAAAAAGACTTTATTTTTTCCATTACTTATAGAGGATACTTTTGCTGGATAATGTGTCTTTGGCTGACAGTCTTTTATTTTCCTTCAGCATTTGAATATATCCCATTCTCTCCTGGCCTGTAGTTTCTTTTGAGAAATCCACTGTTAGTCTGACATGGCCTCCTTCATGGGGGACTAGAAACTTTTGCTGTCTTCTTTGCCTTTAGACAGTTGATTATAATATGCCACAGAGGAGAGCTTTTTGCATTGTATCTATTTGGGGGGGGGGTCTCTGGGCTTCTGGTATGTAGATGTCTAAATATCTTGCTAGAATTGGGAAGATTTTATCTATTATTTTATTTAATAGGCTATTTAACAAAATAGAAAACCTATTCTCTTTCTCCTTCTGGGACCCCAATGATTTGAATATTTATGGTGATTTGAATATTTGAATATTAACTTTTTGGTGTCCCATATGTTATGAAGGCTTTGTTCATCCATTGTTATTCTTTTTTTAAATTTATTTTTGTTTGACTCGGTTATTTCAAAACACTTGTCTCAAGTTCTGAGATTCTTTATTCTGCTTCATCTAATTTTTTTTTTTTTTTTTTTTTTTTTTTTTTT
>NW_016807406.1:2242451-2257281 GCF_001698545.2 Rhinopithecus bieti | reverse complement strand
CTCCTCCTCCTCCTCCTCCTCCTCCTCCTCCTTCTCCTTCTCCTTCTCCTTCTCCTTCTCCTTCTCCTTCTCCTCCTTCTCCTTCTCCTTCTCCTTCTCCTCCTTCTCCTTCTCCTTCTCCTTCTTGTTTTCTTCTTGTTATTATTATTACTGGGGGAAATTTTCTTGTATCTCGCTCAGCTTCTTTAGTGTCAATTTTTTAAATTTCTGAGATCTCATGAATTTATTTTTAATTGGGATCTATTGTTGGAGATTTATTTTGTTCCTTGGAAAGTGACATATTTTCTTTTTTTTTTTCATGTTTTTTCTTTCCTTATGTTGATGTCTGTGCATTCGGTATAACAGTTGCTACTTCTAATTTTTTGAATTTGCTTTCATAGAGGAGGACTTTTTCTTGAAGATGTGTCTATGGTGCTGGTTGGATAGAGCACTGTGGCTTTGAATCTGGGTGTATGCAGTAGTGTAGTCTCTGTATTACTCTTTTGGTTGTAAATAGCACCAGTAGTGTCTGTGATTTTCTTAGAGGCTTAGGGTGTCTTATGGTGCCTGTAGTTTCGCTGAGGACTGGGACTCCAAGTAGGCCAGTCTTCAGGTCTCCATGGTGGCAGTAGTGAGCTAAGGATGCCTTTGTTATGGCTCCAGGGTGCTGCACATTGGCACCGGCATTCATGGGTCCAGGCAGGCTGATTCTTGAGCTTCCAGGTGGGTTGCTCAGATGCTGGGAATGGCAGCAGTGGGCCTGGTGTACGGGCAGGTTCTCAAGCTCCTGGGTAGTTGGTATGACATGGACAATGGCAGTAGCAGTGGTGGGACAAATCCCTAGGACCCAAGTGGTCCATGCTGTTTTTAACTACAGTTAGGTGAGCTGGTTCCCAGACCTCCATGTAGTACCCACAGGTGGGTTACAGCTGTGGTGGTATGGGCAAGCTGAGTGGGCCCAACCTCAGACACTCGAAAAAGTGCTTAGGTGCCACCAGTGGTGGACTAGGCTGGGCAATCCCCAGGCCCTTCAATGGTGTGCTAAGGTACTGGGGGTATGTGGCCAAGTCACATTGTGCTTTCAGGCCCTCGGATGGTGTGTAAGACTGGCTGTGTTATGCAGGAGCAAGATGAGCCCCAGGTCACTGGCAAATTGCTCAGGTGAAAGTGGCATAGCTACATTGTGGCCCTGCTCCTGGGGATGGCAAAGTTTATTTCCCTGGAAGAGCCATAGGCAGGCAGCTGGAAGGGTGTGGGTTTTGCCTCCACCTCAGCCCACAACAGTCTGTAGCCACAGTGTTTATGGGCTGTGGTATTTGTCTTCAGGGTGTATCAGAATGTGCAGCTGTCCCTCTGCTCAGGGGGCAGGATTGCTTCTTATGGCTGCTTCTTTGGCTCCAGTTGCAGGGCAGGAGCAGGCTGGGCTCTCAAAATGGCATCAAGCTACCACTGCCCAGGACTAATGGGACTGTGGAAACCCACATGAGCTCTCTCTCTGGAGCAATGCCTTAGTGCAGTTTTTGAGGGAGCTCCCTGTGTTAGTCTCATGGCCCGCGAGGGTAAGGGGATCTCCCATGGCCAGGATTCTTCATCTACCCTCTCCCAATACTGGGGAGTCTCTCCCAGTTCCCATTCGATCCCAGACAAGCAGGCTTCTTTGCTTCCTTACTTTCTTTGCTTTAGATGTTTCCTGTCATTTCTCTGTTGAATTCCATGTTCTGTTGTGGATGATCTAGTCATAGTGTAATTATCTGCTCACTATTTTAGTCCTTTTTAGTGGAAGAGGCAAGTAAGAGATGCCTCTAATCAGCCATCATGAAGCCCCTTTTCTTTCTTTCCCAAGTGTAGTTTCTGGGGCAAATGAAATGACTGACCACATTTTGTGAACCAGGCATGGCTGGACCATAGACCCACATCTAAATAAAAATCCCTCCTGAGATTCATGTTACATGAATGAATGTTATAAAGCCAAATTTATAAAACTATGGAAAAACTGTACTTTGATCAGAACTAAAGAATTGTTGCCTTTGAAACTAAGTGGTAATATCATTTTAAATTATATTGACATTATAGTCAAAATAATATAATGTAAAAAAATCTAAAATACTAAATTGTCAATAGTAAAATGTACACAGAGCTCTAAAATTAATATATAAAATTAATTGGCATTTCAATTATTACTATAGTGGAAACGAAGACTGGGGCCTTTTGACAGTGATACTGCAAGGTTCTGAATCTGGTTAGGTTGTTAGACTTTGCTGAAGCTAGTTTTGGATGTCCTGATAAGCCTTTCTGGACACCTTTTGAAGATATTCCATCATTTGGAAAACTTAACAGAGATAAAGATGCTCAACAGGTTTGTGTTGAATGTGGATATATCAGTGGATATAGTGTTGTCCCAATCATACAATTTTATTTTTGTTTTGCAATTCACCTTCTACTCTCTGAAGTCTAAATGTCACTAATAACACTACCAGCAATCCAACAAAAATAATACAATTGGCCGGGTCGGTGGCTCACGTCTGTAATCGTAGCACTTTGGGAGGCCGAGGTGGGCGGATCACCTGAGGTCAGGAGTTCTATACCAGCCAGACCAATACAGTGAAATCCTGTGTCTACTAAAAGTACAAAAATTAGCCAGGCATGGTGATGTGCGCCTGTAGTCCCAGCTGCTTAGGAGGCTGAGACAGAAGAATTGCTTGAACCCAGGTGGCAGAAGTTGCAATGAGTGGAGATCATGCCATTGCACTCCAGCCTGGATGACAGAGCAAGACTCCATCAAAATAACAACAACAACAACAACAATAATAATAATATAATTAATACATTCCAAAACTTTCTGGTCTTACTTGGAAAGGGCAAATAGGAGAGGAGTTAGCACTCATGAGTTATCATTTTGCTGACACTAAAAAGGTGAAGTTTTATATAGGCCATAAATTTAAATTAGGGGCTTATGTAAATGGACAGAAGCAGAAGTTAGTAGTAGAGTACAGTCATTGAACCAAACACTTAGCTTCCATACCTATATTACTTTCTTCATGATTTTATGTTTCTATACTTTAAAGACTTTTCTCACATTCCTCATTTTCGGCCCTTTCTATTGATTCCAGTTTCTCTACATTTTAATAACAATAATAAAAGCATCAAAATAACAACATATATTGAGGGCCTAATTTGTGCCAAGCATTATGTGAGGTGTTTTCAATAAAGTATCTTCTTTAATTTTTTGTTTTTTTTTTTTTTTTTTTTTTTTGAGATGGAGTCTTGCTCTGTCACCCAGGCTGGAGTGCAGTGGTGTGATCTTGGCTCAGCACAAGCTTTGCTTCCCGGGTTCACGCCATTCTCCTGCCTCAGCCTCCAGAGTAGCTGGGACTATAGGCACCCGCCACCACACCCGGCTAATTTTTTGTATTTTTAGTAGAGACGGGGTTTCACCATGTTAACCAGCATGGTCTCGATCTCCTGACGTCGTGATCCACCCACCTTGGCCTCCCAAAGTGCTGGGATTACAGGTGTGAGCCACCGCGCCCGGCCTTTTTTAATTTTTATAACCACCAAGTGAAATTAAATTCATTAAACAACCTTCAAGATTTAATAAGAAAGTAAGAAACTGCAGCAGGAGCCTATGTGAAGGAACTGCTGGCTTACAGATGTTCGGGTGGAAGAAGAGACTCCCTCCCTTTACTGGGAGTCTTCAGACCTTAGATAAAAAATTAGGAAAAGGTGAAACAAACTCTGAAAATACAGCTATTCTACTTGAGAAACGATGCTCTGTCTTGAAAATTGAGGTTAAGTATCATAAAGAAGTTATATTTCCTGCATACCTGAGTATTGTGTATAAAACTCCCTCCTTACTAGAAAACAAATTTATCCAAAAACTCAATATAATAAGTAAACTTTGAGAATGTGTTTTAATGAAAGTGGATAACTCCTGTTTGATGTAATAATAATTTCTTGTTACTTGATTAGAAAGGTTTATATGCCAGAGAATAATTTTTAGAAATGAAACAAACATAATGTACATTTAATCATATTTATTGTCACCATTTCATATAGAGCATATAGAGCCTGGGACATTTCAGTGAATGTTCATCTACTGATTACTGTCTGGCTTTGTATTTCTTACATAATCACAGTTACATTACTTTACGTAAGACTTTCAATTTCAATTGCTTTTAAGTGGAACTAGAATTTAAAGGCACTTCCAAACTATCTGTACATAGAATCTATTGGCATCAGGACACAATTCTCAGTCTTTACAGTTGTCTCCCACATCTATTTTGAGAGTGGCTGATTTTAGGAACTTATGGTTATTGAACCTATCAAAGTAATCCATTTAAACGAACAGAAGTTAGTAGTAGACCACAGCATTGGAACAAATATTTTTCACACTCATATTTAATGCATTTGCATAATAATTACTTAAATTATGAGATTACAATAATAAATTAAACTGACATATATGGTTTGGTATCAAAACAAACTAGGTTAGCAGTTCACTCAGTTAATGGGAACAGAATTGTGTGAACCTACTAAGGAGTAGCTAATAAGATGGAATGGTTCAGGGCACACAAGCATCAGGCAATACAGTTGGAATAAGGAGTGCTTAGCATCCAGGTAAGAAAATAGTATATCTAGGGCATTCAAATTGTCACTATTAATTTGAGTAGCATTAATTTATTTTTCAGCTGTTTTGAGTTTGACATAGCAGCATCAATTTTTAAGCAATATGATAATCAAAGAGTACATGGGTTTAAGTCACTAAATTGTCATGAAAACAAATTAAGGACATTCACAGATTTAGAAATGTTTAGCTACTTTAGATTTTTGAATACATGTGGAAGACATAGAAAATTTTAAAATGTGCCCTGCAGTTATACATGCTTACTAAATTTATTTATATATTTCATTATTTTTTCATTGTATGATTTTACTATAATTATTTTCTAGTTTTATCAAAATTACACAAATGATGACTTTTTTGAGGTGGAAAACTTAGGAAAATTTCAAAAACCTGGTCTGTATATATTTAAAACCTAATAATGTTTTATCTTCATGTCTCATCTAAACATTCCTTTAAGCTAATATAGAATTTGCATAATCTCAAAATATACTAAATTAATATAATAACAAATGAAAGATAGGTGGAGAGACCTACCTGCTTAAAAGAGAAGTTATCAATCATAGGGTCTGTACACATTAAAGTCATCTGCCTTAGGATAAATCAATAAGTGCACTTAAACACAGACTCATACGGACACACAATGTGTACACATACATACACACACAGGACTGTTTTCACGATCCTTGGTATAGTTATTTACAGAAAGTTCCACGTCTTATTTCTTAGAGTAGACATGATAGTTATTACACCAACATATGTGTATGTGCATGCTATAACATCTTCCATCTTTGTGTAGCAGTCATGAGGTTTGGTTGGAACAAGTAGCAGCTGCCTGCTGTCCTGCCTGTCTCCGACAAACACATACATCATCTAAAGGAAACAGGGTAACCTTAACCCCCTTAACAAAGTGATTCATACAAAGATAAGCAGGTAATGCAGACCTAAACCAAATTCCCTTGGCCAAAATGACAGCCTTAGAATAGAGCAAGAGTCCTAAGTTTGACTAACCACAGTGAAGCCCAGGACTTTGTTCTTATAACCAGGGAGACAGGGTTTTTGTCTTCCTCTAGATGGTAATCAAAGGGCAGGGGGCAGAGTGTGGTTTTAGAATGTGTGTATGTGATACCTAGAACTACTACAGCCTTTGGAGAACTCAATCTGAATGAATGTAATTATATTGGGGGTTGGATTACATACTTCCAAGAGTTATGTTGCAGTGTTAACTCTCAGTACCAGTGAATGATTTTATGCGAAAATAGGATTTTGTAGATGTAATCCAGTTAAGATGAGATCATGTGGCATTAAGGGCTGTCCTAATCCAGTATGATTACTGTCCTCATAAGAAGAAGAGAAGGGACACTGAGACTGACACACAGTGCAAATGCCACATGATGTTGGAGACAGAGATGAGAATGTCAAGGATTGCTGGCAACACCAGAAGCTAAGAGAAAGGCATGGAGTCGATTCTCCCCTAGAGCCTTCAGAGAGAGCATGGCCCTGATAACACCTTGGTTTCAGACTTCTAGACTCCAGAGCTGTGAAAAACTAAATTTTTTTTGTTTTATTCCATCCAGTTTGTGGTTCTGCGTTAGGAAAGCCCTAGGAACCTAATGCAACATAGGACAAAACTAAGAGAACTTTAAAGGAATTAAGATAAAATACTTTCTGTGGCTGAAGCTATTCTAATTTTGTCGACCAATTCTTTTTCCATAGTAAGCAAGTATAAAGTTTTGCAGTTGTTATCATTTTACTTCATTTGTTTGTTTTGTTACTTGCAACCAAAAGTATCCTAATTCCCACATTTCTTATTCTGATGCCATCTACCTTCTTGTCAGCATGAGTTCCAAGAACTCCAGGAAGTATAGCTGTCAGGTTCACCTGGTGAATGCTTTGAAAGTAATGACCTAGCCTAAATGCCTGGGTATCACATTCCCACTTTGTGTGTCCACGATTTGCCTGCAAACATATGAAGGAAAGGGCTATACAAAGGCAACCTGGAAAACAAAGAATTATTATTTTCCTTTCCCTAGATATTTACATTACCAAAAGTATCCTAAAAGGAAATTACTTGTGCATTCTTTAGTCGTGAAAGAAAAACAGTTTACATAAATTTTCTGCAGATACAATATAAATTTTGTAATCCATTCTTACAATCAATCTCACTTTAAAAAAGTAGTTAGTTCCAAATGTACTATAATGAAATTTCTTTCCTGTTAAGTTTTTTTTCATATTCTTTCATGTTCTTAAGTGTTTTAAGTGTAAACGAATGGAATTCATAAGGTATTTAGATTAGAACACAGAACATCATTTTACTTTTGGTTCTCTAAAATACTCAGACATGAGCAGAAAAAAATATATTTTCTATTGGGAAATACAGTTTATATGGTTATTATTATTATCTTGCTATCTTAATCAGCACTTGAAAACTGGTATTGTTAGTCACTCATTCATTAAAAAAGCAGCAGGATTGCACTAAGTGAAACAAGTTTACAAGTGAACAAAGAGTAGTCCCACTAGGTTAATGGCTATTTCCAGAAACCACTGATAAGGGAATGTAAAAGCCCCTCCTCACTCACCTACCTATTTCCAATTTCTCAAATTAGATCCTTTATAATGGGATTTACCTTACCAATCACTGTGGCCAATTATGGTTATTTATGAAGTTACATGGCCTTATTAATCATTATAATCACACTCAACTTAGATCCATAGAATGTAATTTAATATAAAAATGCAATTTGGTCAAGAAATTGAATTGAAAATGAATCCCAACTGAATACTGAATTAATTTTCGTTGTAAACTGTACAGAACAAATTGATTAAAACGACAAAAACAAAAAGTCCACCACTTTAATACTGAATTGATTGGACTGGTTAAAACATGAAGCGTATCCTTGCCAGGACTGAGAAGCTTCCACAGTAAAAGCTAAGGACATGGAACACTGTCTATCTTTCAGTTTAGGAGTAGCATTTCAAAAATTCTTGTGTCACGTTAAAAGAGCAAACAAGCATTTAAATGTCCTTGGTTTCCAAGTGGTATAAATAATTTGGCCAATTTCAGGAATCAGGGGAAAGATACAGGATTTCCCCTTTCCGTAATATTTTACATATGTGCAAGATCCTCATTATAACAATTCTGTGAGTATTAATTATTACAACCAGCTATTACTTTTTATCCATGGGTTATAAAAAATGTTGTTTTTAGGAAGTTATTTTTTCCCTTTTACTAAGTTATTTTTCAGTGAGTGATAAAAAATAATACATATCTTCTGGCTGGCTGCCTGCCATCTCTAGCAGGTACATTCAGTCACGTCACTTTAAACATTACTTATTATTTAATGTTAAAGGAAATGTCAGTTCTTCCAAATAATGGATAAGGTGAGAGTTTCATAAAAATGTATCACTTTATGACTTCATGGTAGAGATACTTTCCACTACAAGAGGAACTCAGTAACTCTGAGAAGCTAGACTCACTCAAAGGTTTTGGCTATTTAATTTCCATCAACAGTTTACACATGCTCAACAGAAGAGAGTTACTAAGCAAACAGAACCCACTCTATTCCCCCACCCCAACACTTTTATGAAGATTAAATCAAGTTAAAATAAATATCACAGATTGTTTTGAAGGAGAAAAGGCATTCATTAAGAAAATTCTTAAGGGATTTGTAAATAAGGACAAGTCCAACCATCTAACTGTGAGCTTCTGAAGGGCAGGAATCTTTTTTATCTTATTTATATATGTAAACCCATAGCTAGTACATCCTAAATGATCACTATTTGATTGTTTAATGAATAAATGAAAGACTAAACAGACAAAATAATAATATGATCTGATTGCTTGCTCATAGATCTTGCTTCTTCTTAGCACCAAAGGACTGACCTCATCTCGTAGTGGCAGAGCAACGTCAGTTCCCTGCTCTCCAGCCTACCTGCTGCAGCAGCACTTGCCATCCTTCCTGAAACTAAGACTACAGGTTATAAAGATGCCCAGTGAGACATGTGTTCCTTTGAGTTTTTATGTCAAACTTCAAAGTGTTCTATGCATCAGGTATATGCATGATTTCTTTTATTTCTGACTGAGAGCATTATAGGTTCAGAAGTTATTCTCTCCAGTGATTAGTAACTACTTCTAAATAAGACTAAACAACTCCACTGTGAAGAGAATAATGTCTTAAATGAAAGCAGAAACTAGCATCTATTAACTGCTTAATGTATGCTATGACTGCAAGATGTCTCTATCTATATATCTCTATCTCTATCTCTCTATGTCTGTCTTCCTATCTATCAAGAATACCTATTCCAGCTGTGGTTTAAATATCCCCTCCAAAACTAATGTTGAAATATAATTGCTATGTAATAGTATTGAGACATGTGGTGTTTAACAGGTGTTTAGGGTATGATGGATGGATGAGATTGGTGGCCTTATAAAAAGGTGAGTTCGTCTGCCTCTTGCTCTCTTGCCCTCCCTTGTACTTCTGCCTTCTGTCATATGCAGCCTGAAGGTCCTCACCAGATGCTGGTCCCTCAATCTTGGACTTTTCAGCCTCCGGACGTATAAACAATAAATTTCTGTGTATTATACATTATTTAGTCCTAGGTATTCTATTATTCTGTCATAGGAGTCAAAAGAGAGACTGAGATTCCTAGTGAATGTCATGAACTATTATAAGCAGTAGTGATAGAGCAATGAACAAAACAAACAAATATTCCTTCCCTATCTCACTGAATTTTTATATTTAGCATATAACATTTATTATATTCTCTCCATGTTAGAGATAAACAAAAAACAAAAACGTTTGGAATTAAGACCTAATGTCTAATGGATTATCCATGTCTTAAAGTTAGTATAGACAGGATTTAAACCTAGGTCTGCTTTTGACTGATTGCTAGTTTCATTATTATCCTTATGCTAACTGTTGAAAATATTTTATTTCTTTAAGTTTTTTGTTTGTTTAATGTATCTGAAAAAATGCATATACAAAGAACTGAAGCAGGAAAAAAATCTGGTTCAACACTAATGAACCTATAAGAATTAGAATTTAGGGATGGTAGAAATGATTTCCTAAATATTTTTAAAAATTGGAAAATGAAACCAAAGTAAGCTGATAAAATACCTAACACTTATGAAGACCCTTTTAATATTTTATTCTTGAATATTTAAATATCAATTCTTTAATTTATACCAAATATTTTGGAGCTGAATAATTTGCTTTGTCATAAATTTTCATACAGAAAACTTTTATTCTCACACTTTTGTGTATAATTTTTCTCAGTCTAGCCCAATGGTTTAATTGGTATAAACAATTATACAGATTGATATCCTTATCACTGTTCAATCTGCTCTAACTACATTCTTATCTGATTGTCTGACTTGATCCACATAATAGTTGTAACAAAGGATGGATCCTAAGCTCTTGAGGCAGTCTTTGACAAATGTGTCTTAAAGAAAAAATTTAATAACAGTTATTATTTTGTTGCTGAGATCAAAGTGATATTCTCCTTCAAGAGATTTAAATGGTTAACACTTTGAATATGCTATATTGTTAATCCTATGATCTAGGAAGGTAGATATGTAAAAATTAATAAATTCTGGTGGAGGAAGGATAAGTGGTGATTATCTGAAAGAATGCTACTTAGAGGTATAATGTCACAAGGTTAACACAGTAGCTTTAAGCCTGTTAACTACTTATCAGAAAGAATATGATTCTACAGTCAATCAACGATTATCAGCAGCAACAGACAAATATTTTCCACTACTCTTATATTTTTAGTTTTTACCACACATTGATATTCTAGTTCTGGATAAAATTAACCACTGACATAAGTTTTTGACTACATTAAAATAAGAATGTATTATTTGTATATTTTTAAAGATTTGCACATTAAAATACTTGATTGTTTTATATCCAGTATTTTTTAGATCTGCACATTTAAATACTTCATTGTTTTATTACCTAATATCTGACTTGCACATTTGCAAAATATCAGCTAAAGATATAGGGCCTGCTTGAGGTGGTGCAGTAAAGCAAATGTAAATGGTTCATTCCAGAATTGAACTCATGACTACTATGTTGTAAGCAATGTTAGCCTTCCATATTAGCTATCAGACAAATATTGCAATAAACTGTGAAGAATAAATCCTAAGCACATCTTGGAAGTTATTCCTTGATCAATATTTTAGGTTAGTAAATAGCTAAATTTTATAGAGGAGGGAAGAAGGAAAGCTAAAAATAGACTGAGAAATTTTAGTAATCTTCCCACCCATACCCTCCATCTTCCCTTGCTTAAAAAACACTTAAGTTGTATGTTTGCTATTTACCTTGAATAAAGATTATGGTAGTTTTTACTTACTATTATTTTGATGAATGTATTTTTATAAAATATACACTCCTTACATATCTCCAAAATTTATAAGCTTTTAAAAGACAAAGAGCAACATACAATACCAAAATTGAATAGAAAACATAAATGAATGAAAAAAGGATACACTAAAATATGAGTGATTAAATATTTATTTATACTCATGCTTTCTGCAAATGAAGACAAATGGAAAACTTCAATATTACAGAATTCTAATTAATCTTAGTTGATAAGAATATAGTTTTGAAAATTTTTTCTTATGTTAAATATAATGAAAGTTTCTTTTGAAGACCTTTACCAACAACAATGGCAACATTTTGAATAGTAGGATTGTGGAAGAAATGTTTATGATAAGACCTTTTCTGATATCAGTACTACTAAAATTTATATAGCTATTAGGCCAAAGAGAATACTTTGGAAGGACTCTAAACCAACAAGACCTGAGTTTGTAACACTCTGAGGCTGTAATTTGATATAGAGAAAACATTAAAATATCCAGCAGACAGAATCAGGCCATGATTCTACCTTACGGTATTTTTAAGTTAATTTTTGATGGAATTAGAAAATACAGGTTTTACTCTCAGGTAAGATCCTAATACATAGTTAATGCATATTGCTTATTGTGGATAAATTTAAATGCCTTGGATACCATATATCTAGATGGAATAGCTGGTGTTCACATTGAAATAGATAATGAGTTTTACTGTCATTTGAATTAAGTATCAACTTGTGTCTAGATGATACAGACTCAAGGGAATTCTTTTAGGTAGAAACAACATTTTCTCCAATTTCGAGTCCACTCAGGTAAATGTATCTGACTCTAAGGTACCATCCATGATTTACATTGAGCTGAACCCTGAATGGAAAGAAAATTGAATGGTTTAAGTTGAAGCATTGTTCAATGGATGTGAGTTGTTCTTTTTTGTGAAGAGGTTTCTTCTGCAAGGGTTTCTTTGACAGTCCAGTTGCCATAGAGGTAAAATTATCAATTGGAACTTGACCTCCTGCTGTCAAGTCAAAGGGTTTACAAAAAGTAAATCAACTCACAAGATCTTTTATAACTCATCATCTCAAATAATTAAAAAATACTCTTTCTTAGGAATCTACAGAAAATGCATACTGTACTGTGTCTTCCTAAATTAAGCTCAGTCCCAAAACTCTTGTCCCTTGAAAATAATAAAATTAAAATCCTTATTCACTGTATCCCAGGTGACTAATAGCATCTGATGAAACAATTCGACAGCAAATTGCTTCATTATCCAATAAATGAAAGCTGTACTCTCCAAAGGTCAGTGTCCACTTCTTGGTACATATTAAGTGAGGAAATGCAGAAATCATCATCTTTAGCTTTTCCTGAGACAGCTACCTTTCATGCAGATAATTGAGCCTACTTCATCCCTGAGGAAATTACAAAATGAATGTTAATTCCCAGCTCTGTTTCCACATGAACAGAAGTAGTTTCATGCTTTGTCACGATTCGAGGTTCTAAACCCCTAGTGCAAAGAGAAGACCTATTTTGCCACCTGAAAGCAAAAATTATCCACATGGGAATCCTCATTCGTCATTCAGCACTGGCTCTGGGAATACCCTCCAGATGGGTTGAATTCTTGTCCACAAACCTCTATCTTCTGTCTTTATAGCTCAGCAGAGCATTATTATCCGCCCTAAATTGTGTTAATTAAACAATTCCCATTTTGGAAATGCTACTTAGTCCTTGAGACTCAAGCCTATTTAAAAAATAGGTGGATGTGTTGAGACTTCTGATCTTTTAAAAAAGGTTTTCTTTCTCTAACAGTCCTGATCTTTCTCCAAACAATGTTTCCCCAGATATCCACAATTAGAGTTTCATATCTTAAAGTTAAGCATTACCCTCTTTCATTGTGTAAGTCCATTTCCTGAAAAGGGTGAACATTTTAAATTCATAGCTACTTAGAATGAATTGATTTACTCACTGGCTTTTTTTCACAACAGGAACCCGGAGCAGCAGGAAAGCAATTTTACACAGAGTCTACCCCTGCTGAATCTGATGTTTCTAATTGCATACAAATATGCAGCAATGTGTTGGATATTTATTTATCAAAACAGTAAGCAAAATGATATCTTGATATAAGAAAAGAGCTGGGACAAGATAATTTATTGGTACATTAATTTATGTGTATTGTTTGTCTACTCCCTCACCTCTAAAACACAAAAAAATGCTAAGCAGGTACCTAGGCAGGTAAAGATTTCTTCCCTTGGAGATTTGTACAAGGAGGAAAAGAAAAGCTTTGTTTGTTTGTCTTTGGTAAAGGTTTAATCTTATTATTCCCATAATCCAGGAGTTGGAATAGGGGTCAGAAAGGAGAGAAAAAGCAGAGAAAGGAATGTGCTTGAAAGAAGAAAGAAAATAAGATATACATATATACGTGTATGTGTGTGTGTGTGTTTGTATGTATGTATAAAACTTATAATGTGAAAGATATTATTTTTAATAATTTTTTGTTTAAAGGGTCCTTCACATATAGTTGTCTTCTAATCATTCATTTAAAATAAGTGGTTTTGGTATTCTTTATTAATAGATAAAAGGGTGATTTCAGGGTGAGGTATATAAAGTAATTTATCTTGGAACATCTTGCTGAACCAGAAACAAACAAACAAACAAACAAAACAAAACAATTCTCAAAGAATAATAGGAACATATAAAAAACCTAAACATATTTTGAGCATCAAATTAAATAAGGGTAGTAATGAACTATAGCTTATTCAATAAAATAAGAACCCAGGAGTTCATACTGAAATAAATAAACATGCTTAATATTCTTTAGAGTAAAAATAATACGGAAATGAGGCTTAAAAATTATCAATGCATACCAAAACTTGAGGGCAAAGATATTATCAAAATTAACATAAATAGTATTGGAATAAACCGACATCATGTACTTCCTGATACAACACAGAGAGAAGGAGATATCATTTTGTGGTGTTCCAGCCAAATAGGTAATCTAAATTTTATCAAGGAAACATCAGAGAAAAGCCAAATCAAGGTTATATAACTTATATCACCAACTTGTAGTTCTAAAACGCAAAGAACATGGTTTAGAAACAAAGATGGATCTCTTCTAAATTAAAAAAAAAAAAAAAAAACTGAAGAAACATAAAGTAAATGTAATGTGTGATTCTGGATTGGATCCAGGAGTAGGAATGAAATAGCTATAAACCACTATTGAGACTGTTGATGTAATTGGTCACAGACTATATAATAGGCAGTAGTTGCTTCCATGTTAAATTTCCCACTTTTGATAATAATACTATGGTTACATAGATAATACTCTTCTTCTTAGGAGATACAAATGAACTATGATGTAAAAAAGTGCAATATCTCTAACTTATTCTCATATTATTCTTAGCAATGATAAAGCAAATGAGACAAAAAGTAATTTCAGTAGGAATATATGGGAGTTAGTATAAATTCTTGTAATCTTTTCTCTAATTTGAAATTTTATTAATACTAAAATGAAAGCTCATCAAAAATTAGTGGGTTGGAATTGATAATCTTTAAACTTTGCTTCCTTAAAATTTATGATTTTAGAATGAGTTTTATTATGAAAATTTCTTTAGTTTGTCTCCTGGAAATAGTTGCCTCTTTCCCTTATTTATACTCCTAGATCCTGCATCATGATTCACTCTTCTGTGGTTAAAATAACATATTCAACAAGTATCTCTGAGTACTTAGTTTAAGTCAAACCCTGAACCAGGCATCAGGAATCTTTTAAAAGCAAGATACAAAACCTGTCCTTATAGATTTATAGCTTCCCTTGTTACTTTTTGTGTACATACGTGTTTCTTTCTTTATCTCTCTCTCTCTCTCCCTCCCTCCCTCCCTCCCTC
>NW_016807406.1:2209016-2242257 GCF_001698545.2 Rhinopithecus bieti | reverse complement strand
CCCTCTCCCCCTCCCTCCCTCCCTCTCTCTCTCTCTCTCTCTCTCTCTCTCTCTCTCTCTCTCTCTCTCTCTTCTCTCTTTCTTTTTTTTCTTTTGAGACAGAGTCTCACTCTGTCACCCAGGCTGGAGTGCAGTGGCACAATCTCGGCTGACTGCAACCTCCACCTCCCAGGTTCAAGTGATTCTCCTGCCTCAGCCTCCCGAATAGCTGGGACTATAGGCACACGCCACCATGTCCAGCTATTTTTTTCTTTCTATTTTTAGTAGAGACAGGGTTTCATCATGTTGGTCAAGGTGATCTCAATCTCTTGACCTTGTGATCCGCCCATGTCAGCCTCCCAATGTGCTGGGATTACAGGTGTGAGTCACCGTGCCTGGCCCATACATGTTACTTTCTTACTAGAATTCTAAAATATTTTGGAAGCTCTAAGCTGTGTAGAATATTCATTAACGTAGTATTCAATATTAACATAAGTTAATTAAAATTACAATTGACAATCTACCATGTAACTTTTTAACCCACTAACCCACATTTGAACATATTCACCATAACAATTATTATCAAATGATAAATTTATTTTACAGGTGAAGGCAGAAGGAATTGAAAACTTTTCTGTCAGCAATATAACATTATAAAGGAAGGTATGATATATTCTAGGAAGAAAAGAGTAATTAATATTTATTGAGAATATACCATGTTCTATAAATTATATTCAGCAGTATACATCAATTAATTCATCCACACACCAATTCTGTGAAATATTAACTCCTTTTACAGATCAAGAAACTGAGGCTCAGTACTTTTAAGAGACTTACATAGGTTCACTCATATTTGCTTTGAACCCAGGACTGTTCAACTCTAGGTCTTGCCACTATAATCCATTCTAATGATTTCTTGGTCAGTTGTCACTTTTTACCATGGAATTACAGGCTAAAAGTGGGCATGTGAAAGTCTTAAGAAAGAACAATTATCCCATTGGTCTAATAGATTTTTATATTATTGCTTTCAATTGTTTTTAATCCATTTGTCTTTTGCATTTATTTCCTGTGATGAGCAAAATTTATGCATGAATGTATGTCTGTAAAAGTAGATCCAGTGATCAGTTGTGATAAAAATAAATAATATAGTAATATCTTATCGGAGTAGAGAAAATATATACACCACACACATGCAATAGTCTGAGTCTATACCCTTTTCATATGAGAAAAAAACTCTTCCATTAATTAATATTAAATGAGTAAAATTTTAGTGTTACTCATTTGAAACTTCTAAGAAAATATTTTAAAATAGTGGGTGTCTTACCTTCTTGATATGTGCAGAATTAGGTGTTTAAACTTAAAACAGTGAGTAAAATTAATGATAGCTGAAACCGTCATAAACAGAAAAGAAAGGGTTGTGACTTTTCCTGAAAAAAAAAAACAACAACTGAGCAGATGGCAATTTTCTCACTTCCCCATAATAAGATCAACCTTCCATAACTATAGAGTGAGAGGGCAGTAGATGAGTAAAGATGGCAAAGGAATTTGTCTTATAGGTGACATCAGCTGCTTCCCTGTCTTGGATACAGTTTTAAAAGGTCTAAATATGAAGTAAACAGATATCTTTGAATTTTTACAGTAAATAGAAAGTGTGTTTTAATTTCTTTGAGGCAGATATATTTGTAGAAAACATCATTTGCTGCTTAAATTATAACCATAAAAACATAGATGTACATATATAATTTCATATGTTTATACAGAATATAAAGTTATGTATAAGAATAGAAATAGTAATGGCCAAGGATCAGATAACCTGGAATCTGCTGTGTTGGTTTATCACGAAAAAGGTCACTTTGAGCAAGTCACTTAAATCTAAAATTTCCCATACCATCTGAAAAAGAGAGAAAAAAATTGATCATTTATATTATTCTTTATTTCATTTTATTTTTCTTTTTTTGAGACGGAGTCTAGCTGTTGCCCAGGCTGGAGTGCAGTGGCGCAATCTCGGCTCACTGCAAGCTCCGCCTCCTGGGTTCACGCCATTCTCCTGCCTCAGCCTCCCAAGTAGCTGGGACTACAGGCGCCCACCACCACATCCAGCTAATTCTTTTGTATTTTTAGTAGAGATAGGGTTTCGCCATGTTAGCCAGGATGGTCTCAATCTCATTTCTATGATTCTTTCAGTCATCAAAATTATTTGCTTTTACTCAACCAAAAAGGACTTACTGAGTTTTGTGAGCCTATTAGTGTGTTTATTCTTAAAATAATGAAAAAATGTATTTAAAAGTTTTATGAATAAGATGAAAACAAAATAAAAACATGAAGTAAAGAATAATTTAGTACTGAGGTGATGTTTTCTGGACTAATAAACATCAACCATAATAACTACCTGTTATTGAAATCTTTATACGTTCCAGGCATTGATCCATGGACTTGCCATACATTTCCCATCTTATATGTATTAAGAATACATATAAACATGTATTTTACACATATGTAAACATATATTTTATACATATATAAACATGTATATATGTTTTATACATCTATATACACATGTATTTTTATCTCAATTTACTGATAAAAAAACTGATGCTTGGGGGTTATACATATATAAACATGTATTTTATCCCAATTTACTGATAAAACTGATTCTTGGGGGGTTTAGTAACTAGTTTGATGTTACTCAGATAATAAGTGATGGGAACATGATTCAAATTTTATTTTTATCAATAACTTTGATGTCCTGTTTATCTTTGGTAACCATACTTTATATGGATTCCAGTGTTCAGAGAAGGACTTTATTATGGATAACAGACTATGGTAAGACATTAAATGATTAGAGAGGGAAGGAGGAAGGAGGAAGAGATTAGAGCAATTTTTATATTTTTATATTAGTGTCCAAGCTATCATTAGAGTCTACATAAACAAACACACAGACACATAAACATACACACATATATTTAAATGTATAGTGAATATTATGTGTAACATCTGAGTCTTACAATGAGCATTCATTCTTACTATCATTCAAATATATGTTGCATTTAGCATCAATGACATAAGCATTAATCTTTTAATAATTGTCTTTCCTTATAACTTTACAGAATTTGAAAAACTTACAGTAGTTGCTTTTGTGTGCAAAAGGAGTAAAATTTGCCAGCTCGCAACCATGCTTCCCAGAAGTAGCACATTTACTAACAAATACTATCTTGAGTTTGTGTTTTATTTCTGACAAAAGTGTGCCCATTAACTTTCCTTCAATTCTCACATATCTGTCAATTTTGGTGATTGACTTTGCCTCGTAGTGTTTGCTGCCAATTATATTATTTGCTTAAGTAAATTTGGAACTATTCTTCCATTTCTATATTGAGGCATAATATATAAGCAAATGTATCATCATGATTGTGGCCTTAAAAGCTTATCAGAGGAAGGTAGAGTTAATTACCAATTATATGGCAAGCACTGACAGTTTTATGAGATAAATCTAAAAACTGAAACAACACCTAGTGTTTTCTGAAAAGCAGAACAATGAAATGTTTTGATCACATTCATATAAGCCCACAGGTATATATTTATACAAATAAACATTTACATTTGGAGATACACATTACAGATTCTAAAGAGGCTACTCTGAACACTATATTACTGCCAAGTGGGTCATGAGTACAGGAATTTCACATATTGTTAATGATACAAATTTTATCATTGGATAGCTAAAAAAATCAACAATGTCCACTTTTTTTCCACATGGATTATGCATTAGCAAGAAGAGAACACACACAGAGTAAGATACCAAATATCACAAAATCAAGTGACCATAAAAAGCTTCACTTCTTGGTGCATTGTACATTGATCCTCACAGTGCTTAATGGGTGGGAAGTGGCTGCCAGTGACACCTAGAGTAAGTCAGGATCTTGACAAATATGAGAAGAAATTGGTTTGCAACACAGAACTTCCATAATTATTTTTAAAAGAAAGATAAGTATTTATTCATTTGAGGCTTGCCCAGTTCCTGAGCCAAACACAGCATCAACAGGTTACAGTCTCACCTGGAAAGAGAAATCAGTGTCTATGCCTGTAAGTCCCTGGACAAAGTCTCTACTTGGGGCTTTCCAGCAAACCAGAAAGCCTCCCATCCATGATTTTAATGAATAACCTTTGATCTGGGTAGTTGCAATAATAAATTGATCCAAGAACCATTATTATATATTTATTTTACTGAAAATATCTACTCATTTAATTGTCCCTTAGTATTTCTGTGGTGTTTTAAAAGAAACAAAATAATAATAATGGTAGGAAAAACCAAAATGTATTGAGTACTCAAATATGCTTAAAAGTGTTACACAGTTTTATGGATGAAAAAAAAACATAAGGCTTGGAATCCTAGATGACATGACTTGTAGATGCTGGAGTAGAAATTTGATGAGTTACATTACTATAGTTTCCACTTTTCAATACTGTGCTGTGTTATTTTTCAGAAGCAGCACAGTTGTCCAATTTTACCCAACTCCCTGGATCTTAATTTATTGCCTCCTTAATTTTTTAAGTTTGTTGTTCTGCTCCAAGCCTCATACCCAATGTCCTTTTATTTCAAGATGATCAAATGTTAGCAGTAAGAATTTTACCACGTAGAGTTGCTACAACAAAATATCTACAATTTCTAAGTTTTAACCAAAAATTACTAGAAAGGCAAAGAAATAGAAAAATGAAACCCATACTCAAGAAATAAAATGTAATCAATAGAAACAGATTTCATGTGGGCTCATATGTTAGATTAAGCAGGCAAAAGCATCAAAACAGATATTATAAATATGTTCAAAGAATTAAAGACAAATGTCCAAATAGTGAGTAAACAAGCATACTCTCACTAGATAAATGGAAACTAAAAACGAAACAGACATTTTAGAGCTAAGAATGACAATTAGCAAATGAAAATTACACCAGATGTGAAATGGCAGAAGAATGAGCAAAGTTGAATACAGATCAGTAGAGCCCATATTTACTGTTTATATCCTTGAAATCCCTCCTATATCTAACCGGTCATTAATTAGCCATCCTGAATTCCAAAATTATGATTTCTCCCTTTACAATTCAATGATGCATTTCTTCAATTTCTGTTTTATATGAAAATTTAAAAATCAATAGAAAGGATAGTTATATCGTACCGTAAAGCCTAAAAAAACTTTTAGTGATTGCTAATGTTCCTGAATCATAATTCTCTTAGTTTTCTACTGACATAACAATTTTCTTTAAATGTTTCCTGTTTATTGAAATTAACAAAAATAAATGCAAACTCCTGGAAAATAAATTTGCCTCATTTAAAAAAATTTACATAGCAGTTCATGAAAAACAACTCATAATTATGAAGTAGCACTTAAAGCTAAAACCTCATTGTAACGGAGAACTGTAATTTAGAATACAATATTAGACATGTAATTCTGATTGAAAAGAAATCCATTAATGACATTTTTATAAATCTTTGAGTTTCACAAAGCTTAAATAACAAAACCATGAGTGATTTGAAAGTTTTACACCATTTGTAGCTTCAGGGATACATTTAGGATATTGTCCACTAAAGTATGTCATAGATGTTCTAAAAGTACTTATTCAATATATTTTCAGTATAATAAGTGTGAAATGAATTAGGGTAACTGTTTGAGAATTAATCTACCACATTCACCCACACCTAAAACTCTGACCTTTGATCATTTTTTCTTTTCTTTTAAAAATGTAATCTCTTTCCAAAATATAACTAGGTCATAAAGCAACCCTAATCATCAATGCCTCATCAATAAGACATATGAATGCTGTGAAGTCAAATGTCACCTAGTGAATATCCTTCAAATTCAGATTTTCTCATACCATATAAATGCACTTGGAATACAGCTGATCAGATCATATTTTGCTTGGATGAATTAATCAGGTAATGGACATATTTTTATTAGGAACCTACTATGTGCAAAAATAAGTTACTTTGATATAAAAAGAAATAATTTACTTGACAATATAAATAAAGACTGCCTGAGGTGATTACTACAGAAGCAATTTTATTTTGCAACATAAAAGCAAAATCCCAGTAAGAAGCAGTCAATATTAATGCAGATTAGTTCTGGATGTTGCTGTCTGTTGTTTAGGGTTGATAGATGGGGATAAAAGATTAAAAATTTACGACAATGATGATTGCAATTTACCTTGAATTTTAAGAAATGATTTGAACCACTATAATATTTAGTTTTCCTATTGAATTGCATGTGGTAATTATACAAAACGTTCTGCATATGGTAAGTGCTGTAAGCACAATAGGTGCCTTGCCCAATGAGCATGGCAAGTCAATATGCCTAGATACCAGTTTGCAGCAGAGAAAGAGGTTTAATTGTAGGGCCACTGAATGGGGAGATGGGAGGAAACCTCAAATCTGTCTCCTAGAGGAGTTTGGGGCTACAGATTTCAAGGGTTTTGGAGTGGGCCAAAGTGTGGAGATCATTGATTGATCAGAGTGCAGGGTGAAGTCATGGGGTAGTGATATGGTTTGGCTGTATCCCCACCAAAGCCCCACATGTCATAGGAGGGATGCAGTAGGAGGTAATTGAATCATGGGGGTGGTTACTCCACTCCATGCTGTTCTCATGATAGTGAGTAAGTTCTCATGACATCTAATGGTTTTATAAGAGGTTTTTCCCCCTTTGCTTGACACCTTTCTCTCCTGTTGTCACGTGAAGAAGGATGTGTTTGCTTCCCCTTCTGCCAAGATTGTAGTTTTCTGAGGCCTCCGCAGCCCTGTAGAACTGTGAGTCAATTAAACCTCTTTCCTTTATAAGTTACCCATTCTTGGGTATTTCTTCATGGCAGTGTGAGAACGGACTAAAACAATAAATTGATACTGGAAAGTGGGGTGCTGCCTTAAAGAGACCTAAAAATGTGGAAGCAAATTTGGAACTGGGTAACAGGTAGAGGCTGGAACAATTTGGAGGGCTCAGAAGAAGACAGGAAGATGTGGGAAAGTTTGAAACTTCCTAGAGACTTGTTCTTTGACCAAACTGCTGATAGTGATATGGACAGTAAAGTTCAAACTGAGGTGGTCTCAAATGGAGATAAGAAACTTGTTAGGGACTGGAGGAAAGGTCGCTCTTGCTATGCAAAGAGACTGACAGCATTTTGCCCCTGCCCGAGAGATCTGTGGAACTTTGAACTTGAGAGAGATGATTTAGGGTATCTGGCAGATGAAATTTCTAAGCAGCAAAGTGTTCAAGAGGAAGCAGAGCACAAGAGTTTGGAAAATTTGCAGTCCAATGATGCAGTAAAAAAGAAAAATC
This sequence comes from Rhinopithecus bieti, assembly GCF_001698545.2. Classification (NCBI taxonomy): domain Eukaryota; kingdom Metazoa; phylum Chordata; class Mammalia; order Primates; family Cercopithecidae; genus Rhinopithecus; species Rhinopithecus bieti. The sequence goes on along the minus strand of NW_016807406.1, from coordinate 2,234,962 downwards.
AATTTTCCAGGGAGAAATTCACGCTCAATGCAGAAATTTGCAAAAGTAAAAAGGAACCAAAAGTTAATCATTAAGATAATGGGGAAAATGTCTCCAGGGCATTTCAGAGACTTTCATGGAAGCTCCTTCCATCACAGGCCCAGAGGCCTAGAAGGAAAACATGGTTTTGTAGGCAGGGTCCAGGGCTCCCCTGCTGTGTGCAGCCTAGGGACTTGTTGCCCTATATCCCACCCACCTTAGCCAAGGATAAAAGGGGCCAAGGTACACTCCTGGCCACGGCTTAAAGGCTACAAACCCCAAGCTCTGGCAGCTTCCATGTGATGTTGAGTCTGCAGATGCACAGAAGTCAAGAATTAAGGTTTAAGGACCTCTGCATAGATTTCAGAATTTTATGAAAATGCCTGGAATGTCCAGGCAGAAGTTTGCTGTAGGGACAGAGCCCTCATGGAAAACCTCAGCCAGGACAGTGTGGAAGGGAAATATGGGGTTGGAGATCCTATACAGAGTCCCCACTGGGGCACTGCCTAGTGGAGCTGTGAGGAGGCCCACAGTCCTCCACATACCCGAATGGTAGATTCACTGACAGCTTGCACCATGTGCCTGGAAAATCCAAAGACACTCAATGCCAACCCGTGAAAGCAGCTGGGAGTGGGGCTGTACCCTGCAAAGCCATAGGGGTGTAGCTGGTCAAGGCTGGAGGAACCCACCTCGCACTTCAACATAACCTGGATGTGAGACATGGAGTCAAAGAAGATTATTGTGGAGCTTTAAGAATTACTTACTGCCTCATTGGATTTCAGACTTGCATGGAGCCTATAGCCCCTTTGTTTTGGCCAATTTCTCCCATTTGGAATGGGTGTATTTACCCAATGCTTGTACTTCCATTGCATTTAGGAAGTAACTAACTTGTTTTTGATTTTATAGGCTCATAGGTGGCAGGGAATTGCCTTGTCTCAGATGAGACTTTGAATTTGGATCTTTGGGTTAATGCTGCTGGAAGGGGATAATTGAGTTTTAAAATGTGAGGACATGAGATCTGGGAGGGGCCTGGGGTTAAATGATATAGTTTGGCTGTGTCCCCACCCAAATCTCATCTTGAATTGTAGTTCCCATAATCCCTTTGTGTCATGGGAGGGACCCAGTGGGAGGTAATTGAATTATGGAACAGTTACCCCCATGCTGCTGTTCTCATAATAGTGAGTGAGTTCTCACAAGAGTTGATGGTTTTATAAGAGGCTTTTCCCACTTTACTCAGCACCTTTCTCTCCTTCCACCATATGAGGGAGGATGTGTTTTCTTCCCCTTCCACCATGATTGTAAGTTTCCGGAGGTTTCCCCAGTCCTGTGGAACTATGAGTCAATTAACCGCTTTCCTTTATAAATTACCCAGTCTTGAGTATTTCTTCATTGTGAGAATGGACTAGTACAGATAGGGAGATGAAGAAACTGTCCTCATTCTGATGCAGTACCTTTGTGGGGGTTCTTTGAACTGGTTGGTGTCAGCCATTCTGCTGGGATTCAGAATCTTAAAAATGTCTTAAGCACTGCTTCAACAAAAGCCTTATGATTCTAACATCAGAGATCCTATCTATAAGGACAATGGGGATGCAAATTAGTTCTTAAACGGAAGGCTTATAATTCTAAAGTCAGAAATCCCATCTATAGGAACAATGGGAATGCAAATGGTTCTGTCCAGAATTCATTGTTAAGCCTATGAGGACAGCTTCAGTACTTATGTTGTTTGATTCTTCACAAGTCTGTGAGATTAGTGTTGTTATTCTCAATTTACAGGCAGAGCAATGAAAATTCTGAGAGATTAGGAACCGAAATATTAAAAAGTAAAATATTATGTGAAAAGTCAAGAAGTTTGGTAAATAGCAAAAGCAAGATTGAAAGCAAACATCTGTCCAAAGTCACTACAAAGAAAGAATTCAGGGTTTCTCCAGCCTAGCACTGTCCACCAAAATGTATGTGTTATAGACATATTTTAAGTATACCTTAGTACCATTTTGCTATAAAATTTTTACCACTGGGGACTGTGCTATTGCCACAGATTTAGAAATGTTACAAATCAAATCCTATTTTCTTTTTTTCAGTATTTTTGGATTGCAAATATTCCTGACTATGACAAAAGGTGTTACCTTTTTTTCCTGTCATCAGTGTTATAACCTATTTTTCTGTATTTTAAATGTGAGAACTAAGAAACATTGCAATACCAGTAACCTTGCCCAAGGTAACAAAGTAAGTGTGCCCTGGAGGCAAGGTTAGAACTGCTTCCCTTTTTCTAAAAGATATGACTGTGTCCTATTTCAGTGAAGTTACAAGATAAGTAGCAAGACTCCTTTTGCTGTGTCAGCTTTAATTTGGCATGTCTTGACATTTGGCCATTTACATTCTTTGTTACAGGGTTGCCTTAGATGTGTTTAATTTCTCCTTTTGTTTTAGAAGAGAACAATTGAGGGAGAAGAAAAAACCCTAATAGGCCAATTAAACAGATGCTTATTTATGTGAATTTGTGATATTCTATTTATTTTTTAAACAAATTTGCTGCTTTACCTAAATGTAGTATTGTTAAGATACTACAATTGTTGAAGTACATAGCTGCCTTTGCTTCAGTGTGAGATGCCTTCGATACACTGCTTGTCCAACTATATTTATATGCTTGTATATTTGAAGGCTCACACCTCATTGCACACTTAACAGCTTACAGAAATAGCATCCTACTCATGTGAGGTGTCAGATAGTAGCTCTTCACAACAATGCCATTTTTGATTATTTACTTAATAGAACTTATTCGTAGTCTATTTACCTCTGCCTTGTTAAAGAGGTCGCAATCCCTTTGGAAACCCAGTTCGCCATTTTAAATAAAGCATCTGGGTGTTTTTAGCATTTCTCAAATGATGTGTATATGGCTTGGTTGCCTATTTCTTTTAAAAAGAAAAACTATTTTCTGTTCTGACTAAATATTTTTTTAAACAAAATCTCCCTCTCTGAAGGGACATCTCAATTGAATTATTGCTTCCCTTTGCTCCTAGCGGGTAGGAAATAGGAGTGGAATGGTTTAGGGTGAAAGTACAATTATGATGCTTACAAATCAAGCCTGCTAATGGAAAAGACTTCTCATCCATAGCTAGTCCCACTAGCATAACAACATAATTAGCTTTGGAGTTTTAGTAATTACCATCCAGATTCCTAAGGAAAACAGTCCTGAAATTACTGCTGTGTAATCACAAATAAAATTGTAAAGTTTCCTGTTTAAATTAACTTCAGCTCATAAACAGAAATATTATCCAAAGATCACGTGATAAAAGACTAAGCTTAAAAAAATTCTCCAATTTCAGAGATCTTTCCGAAGTTTCTTGATAGAGCTTCAGGTCAACAATTGTGTATCCTGACATCCTGTTACCATTTGCAGTCACATTTGGAACATTGAGGCCATTAAGTTTAAAAACCTCAGTCTGTTCAACCCTGTTCCTTCTTATGTCTCATTTTGACATGTGCCTCTGGTCTCAGACTCAATCTCTTGCCTGTTTAATCATTTATGCTTGTTTTTCATAATTACTATCTTACACTCAAACTGCAGGATATTTCATTCTGTAATAAGAAGTATAGTACAAATAAAATTAGTATAATTTTCATATTAACTCTTACTTGCTCTGTGAGTACAATTAAATAACTTATTTTGACCTGAGTTTTATTTTTCCAGTCCCAAGAATACAGTCCCTGGTTTGTAAATGTATTTAAAAACTAGGCTGTATTACTGATAATATTGATCAACTCTAGCTGTTAGGTAAATTCACCTATGCTATTTTCTCTCATGACATGTCTCTAACAAATTTATCCTTGTCTTAATGAGAAGAAACTGCACTATCTTCTCAGTGATTTGTCTGTTACCTTCCTCCTTGAACTGAAGCCTAGTATTTCATGGTAATACTCAAACTATTCCCTAGGATTTCACGTTCCCATATGCCAAGGTTCCTTTCTGCACTATGCCTTCAATTAGCAGAATGAGGAAGAAATTTCAGCACACTGTTGTTATTTCCTAGATTTTTCAGAACTGGCAACTCTTAAACATCCTTTTCAGAAACTGTTAACTTTCCTCGTATCGTTCTCTTTCATTTCTTGCTATTATCAAATAAGGCCGTGGACATTATTGGAGGCCACCTAGATTGATCTTTAAGGCCCAGACACTCATTCTTTCAAGTACTCAGAATGTTAATTGCTGATGGCTCATACTGTGTTTCTCTATAGAAATAATCCACATTTGTATAAAGCTGACTCAGTGAAGGTTGCTTTCCTCCCTGAAGGTGTTCTGCATGCAACAGATGGTTTCGAGGCCCTGTCTCTTGCATTAATTCAAAAAGACTCTAAAGGGCCATCCCAGCTCCAGTACTCTCCATGGAATCAGTTGAAGCCTCCTTTGCAATAACTTCTCAGTTCAACTTGTTTTTCTACCCAGCCCTGCACTCTGCCTGCCTCACTGATGGTATTACTGAGATCACTCCCTCAAAAGCCCTCTGCACAGAAATTTCAGAGTCTCTAAGTATGTTTTCTAGGTAACTGAATCCATGGTAGTTGGCACCAGAAATTATTCTAGAAAGCATGGGAATTTGGGTCTGGATCACTGGCTGGCTGGTGATGATGATGCTATCACCGGTGTTCAGTGAAACACTGATAGCCTTGCACATGCATTTATGATGCAGTGTCAGAAAATTCATTAGTAGTGAACTAGGATGATATCAGGTAATGGAAATGTACTCATAAGTATAGTATCTGAGTTGTCAGAGAGCTTGGAAGATAATAATGGGTATAGATGTGTGGAATCATTGATGCATTGGAAAAAAGATACTGAAAGGCTTGAGGTAACTATGTTAATTATGTCTAACACAAGACTAAGCATGAAAGCCAGAGGGCTAATTTCAACTTTTAAAAAGACATTCTCTGCTGCAGTTGCAGTTCAAAAAAGCTGAACACCGGTTCTAGAATATAACTTTTTTTTTTTGAGATGGAGTTTTGCTCTTGTTGCCCAGGCTGGAGTGCAATGATGTGATTTCTGCTCACTGCAACCTCTGCCTCCAGCGTTCAAGCAATTCTCCTGCCTCAGCCTCCTGAGTAGCTGAGATTACAGGTGCATGCCACCACACCTGGCTAATTTTTTTTTTTTTAATTTTTTTTTATTTTTAGGAGAGACAGGGTTTCACTATGTTGGCCAGGCTGGTCTCAAACTCCTGACCTCAGATGATCCACCTGCATCAGCCTCCTGAAGTGCTGAGATTATAGGTGTGAGCCACCACGCTCAACCTAGAACGTAATTACAAGAGTGTCAGAGCTTCAAAAAATATTTAATTCTCACCCATGGCATGTCTATTATGATAAGGTTAGGACCTAGATTGGGAATGAGTGGGATCTTCAGAATGGGGATATCTGCAATAATACCCTTGAAAGTCATTAATCCCCAGAGTCTAGGGGGTTGGAAAAGTAGTTCATTTCTCTCTATAAAGGCTAGACCATCTCTCACTTGCTTAAAATTAATACAGAAGTGCCTGCCTTGGAAGTATGTACATCCTCTTCCTTTCATTAAGATTTTCTCTCACTTCCTCTTTCAACCAATGGACTAGTAACTAGGGTCAAGTCACATACCACCAGGCCAGTGAGAACAGAGCCTTCTAAGGAAGTCTAAGAAGTACCTAGAAGTACAGAGCCTCCTAAGGGAGGAAAGGCACTATATGCTGAAGGATCTTCAGGACCTAGCCTGCGTGCACCAGCAGGAGCCAGTAGAGTATATGTGGGACTGGATCCTGAGGATGCTGAATAACGATGAAAAAGTAGAAATTGATCTGAAAGAGTATATTATATAGTAGCACTAACCGGAGCATTTAACATCCTAAAAAAGACCCTGGGACCATATTGCTTGTTGCACATTCAGGAAAATCAATGACTTGAGATACAAATGCCAGGAAAGTGGTTACAAATGGATTCCTCAAGGAATTGCGAATAATAGAATAAATATACTATATAATGGTCAAAAATCTCACTAAGTAACTTTGTTGATGTAGGGCCCTGAAGGTGCTGCATTTACCAAAGCAATAAGGAATGATCTGACAAAATGAAGAACAGGATTTTTAAGTTCAATGGTGAAGCAGATTATGTGGCTATAGACTTAGGTTCCTTGTAACAATGGCAATGATTGCATTTCAAAAACTAGAAGCTACTTGGTGCTGCTTAACAATCAGAAGCAAGGTAGGTGTAATTATTGTATTAGGTAGTAGGTCAGAGTGGAAGTCAGAAGTGCCCCACTTGTAGAGAACTATAGAGATGTTTAATGGAGCACTGCATTCCCAGGAGCACATTAGATGGGCAGTTAAAAACGTTATTGATCCATCTCTATTACCAGAATCAGTCATGATTGATCATCAGGAGGCTGAAGGCACCTGCTCCAATAAAGTCATGATAACTTACCCAGTTTCCATACCTGAGCCAGTTCTCAGACTTAGGATCCATTAAGTGGTGAGGGGGCCAATGATTCATGAGAAAGGACCCTGCATAAATATGGCAAATATGTATGTGTATACAAAACAATTCTGCCCTTCTCCAAAGAGTCATATAGACTTTTACTGAGATACCCATGCACTTGAGAAAGATGATACCTAGATATTTTGACACCGTCAGACCTAGGGTCTGTGTTGACAGTTAATACCTGGGAATATAAGACATTATCATAGACACCTTGTTAGAATGTAAAAGAATGGAAGACAGGTAATAAAAAGGAGTCTAAACTGAGGTCCAATTCACACTGGGTTTACTACGTCCAGTGGTCACTTTCAAGGTACCTAAATGTATAACTGAAATGGACATCTTTGGGGATAGGCCAGACATTTACATTGGTTCCTTGGTCTATGGAGAAAGAACTATTCTAATAGGCAAAATCAAATGGAGTCCCTTAAACTTGTCCTCCATTCCTGAATAACATTTTAAATAAGAAACAATGTAACATCCCAGTGGGAAGGATGTGGAAGCAGCATTTACTATAACATACCTATTTCATTTACCAACCAGGCCTGTAGAAGGACAAGTTGGATTATGGAGGATGACATTAGTCCATACAAACCCACCCACATAATAGGCCAAATTGCAGCCTTGATGCCACACATCTTTGCTACAGCATAGAAATACAACCTTACGTGCATGGTATATTGCCAACAATCTGGTGAATGTACTCTTTTCCACATCTCTCAAAAAAAGTACCATAAGTCATTAACATTTATATGAGAAAAGCAAGAATATGTTTCTAGTCTTGTTCTTAGGCTCCCGCACTTCTTCCAAATGCATTTCAAAAGGACTGGAATTATCTAGTTATTTAACAGAATGACATATTGGTATACTATATCGAAGACATCATGTTAACCAAACCAGATGATCAAAAAGTGGTGAGTACATTGGAGATTTTGATAACACGTATGAGCTCCTGAGGATGGTCTATCATATCAGTGAAGTTTTTAGGAGTCCAATAGTCTAGGGTCTTCTAAAACATCTACTTCATAGTAAGAGACAAATTATTGCACTCCAAATTCCCACCAGAAAAATGAAATTATATGTTAGGACTCTTCGAGATATACGAAGGTAGCACATTTCACACTTGAGAATATTGCTCCAACCCATTTACTGAAAGCAAGGAAAGTTGCCAATTTTGACTGGAATCCTAAGAAGGAAATGGCTTATCAGTAGTTTCATGTAAGCAGCCCTGCCACTTGGGCATGCACTGTGGTAGTCCCAGGGTATTTTTTTTAGAAGAGTCCATGCAGTGTAGAGTTAATGGCAAGGGCAAACAATAGAATCACAAGGTAGAACTCTAGGGTTATTTAGCAAAAACGTTTCATCTGTTTGGGCCTGGGTAGATGCAATATACCTGGTAATGAAGTATCAAGTAACTATGTAGCCAGAGCTACCGATTTTGAGTTAAATCATACATAAAGGCAGGTCCAGAAGCAATTCATTGTAAGATGGAAGTGGAACATCCAGAATGAGGCATGAGCAGAGCTAGAAGTAAGCTACATAAGCAAATATCCCAAATCCCAACATCACCCATTGCTTCTCCTCTGGTGCTTCCCTATTAAATCACACAAGGCGGACATAAGCTAACAGATGGGCAAAATACCATGCTTGATTCATTGCCAGGTCAGCATGACACATCTCTGTAATCCTAACATGTGAAGGAGATCAAACACAAACACATTCCTCCATATATCTCAGCCCTGGGCCCAACACAAACACATTCCCCCATTTGTCTCAACTTCCTGGGCCCAACACAAACACATTCCTCCATATATTTCAGCCCTGGGCCCAACACAAACACTTCCCCCATTTGTCTCAACTTCCTGGGCCCAACACAAACACATTCCTCCATACGTCTCGACTTTGAAAAGCACCACCTGGGGATAAGGTCACAACCGTTTGTGGTTTTACTAAAAGCGCGGGAACCAATAGAAAACTGCTAAATATATAACTTAAAATGTTAACCAATTGTAATGCTGTAACCAAAAGAATTCCCTTGTTCCTCTGTAACCTTACATATCCTGTTTATATCGGGCTATAAAAAGCGAGCTCATGCATCGTTCGGGGCCCTCTTGAATGTTGGGAAACGGAGGGACCAAGTTCGAACTTGCAGTAAAGATCCTTGCCGCTTGGCTCTGACTCCGGACTCTGGTGGTCTTCTCTGGGGAACAAACGGTCTGGGCATAACATTTGGGGGCTCGTCTGGGATTCCCCAAGCCCACCAGACCCCTGGTCAACGGATCTACCAGGATCGATCTGCTGCTAGGTGAGCCGGCTCATCTCTGTTTGTCTGTCTATGTCTGTTCTGAACCTGTCTGTTTGTCTGCCTGTAGCTGTTCTGAACCTGTATCTGTGACTCTCAAGGTCTGAAACTGAAGCTGGCACAGTCCTGGCAGATGCACTATAGGACGGCCAGCGGAGACCGGTGGGAGACGTCCCCTGGCTCTTGCCTGATTTAGATTTCTATCTGAACTGATTCTGACCTGGGCTTTCCGGAGCGCGCATGCGGCTAGATATTATTGATACTCCAGTTTTCCTTTGCAGGAATTCTAACCCACACTCTTTTGCAGAAAGAGACTACAAACTATTACAGAATGGGTAATACCCAGAGCACACCCCTATCTCTCCTTATAAATAATTTCAAGGATGTTAGAGCAAGGGGCCATGATCTTGGTGCGGAAATCAGGAGGGGAAAGCTAATTACTCAGTGCCACTCCGAATGGCCCGCCTTTAATGAAGGGTGGCCACCCGAAGGAACATTCTGCCTTCCTGTCATCACTAGAGTAAAGTCCAAGGTTTTCCTACCTGGGCGTGCTGGCCACCCGGAACAAATCCCATATATCCTCATATGGCAGGACCTAGTTGAGAACCCGCCCCCTTGGCTGTCCCCTTTCCTACTAGCCCCTGAACCCTGTAAGGCACTGGTTGCTTGGCCGCTAAAATCCAAGCAACCGACTGCCCCCATCCTGTTTTATCTGATAGCGGGGACTCACTGTCCACAGAACCCCCTCCATACTCCTCCGGGCCCCAGGCCCCAGCCCCCCGGGCTGAGCCACAGGAAGAAGCAGGCGGGCAGGAGGCAGCCGGCACACCCGAGCCCGCCAAAAGTGGAAGTAACTCTGAAGGGCCGGCGGGGCGGACGCAAGGGCGCACTTTGCGGGCTAGCCCCCCCAGCCGCCTGACTCCACAGTGGCTCTACCCCTTCGGGAAATAGGACCCCCAGATGACACGGGAATCCCCAGGCTCCAGTACTGGCCATTCTCCACCAGTGATCTGTATAACTGGAAGACTCAGAGTGCCCAGTTTTCAGACAACCACAAAGATTTAATGGTTTTACTAGATAGTGTCATGTTCACCCACCAGCCCACTTGGGATGATTGTCAGCAGCTCCTCCGAATCTTGTTCACAACGGAGGAGCGAGAGAAAATACAGGTAGAAGCTAGAAAGTTGCTCCCGGGGGAGGACAGTCAACCGACTGCCAACCCTGACCTCATAAATGCGACTTTTCCTCTGACCAGACCGGCGTGGGATTACAACACAGCAGAAGGTAGGGGACGGCTACACCTTTATCGCCAGACTCTAATGGCGGGTCTTCGGGGAGCTGCTTGCAAGCCCACTAATTTGGCTAAAGTATACTCTGTTCTGCAGGGAAAGGCAGAAAGCCCAGCTACCTACTTAGAAAGACTAATGGAAGCTTTTAGACAGTACACCCCCATAGACCCAGAGGCCCCAGGAAGTCAGGCAGCTGTTGTAATGTCTTTTGTAAATCACGCGCCCCAGATATTAAGAAGAAACTCCAGAAATTAGAAGACTTAGAGGGAAAACAGATTCAGGACCTTCTTCAGATAGCCCAGCGAGTTTACAATAATAGAGATACTCCAGAAGAAAAGCAATTTAAGGCCACTGAAAAAATGACCAAGGTCCTGGCAGCAGTAGTACAGAAAGAGCATCTACAGCCAGAGAACACCCAACCTAGGCGGTCCCCCAGACATGATAATCTGAGCAAAGACCAATGTGCCTACTGTAAGGAGGCTGGCCACTGGGTAAAAGACTGCCCCAAAAAGAAACAACGCAGAGGACAGAGACCCCCTAGGTCTACACCCGTACTAGTCACTCAACATGAAGACTAGGGAAGACGGGGTTCGGACCCCCCTCCCCGAACCTAGGGTAACTTTGCAAGTGGAGGGGTCCCCAGTTCAGTTCTTGGTCGATATGGGAGCACAGCACTCGGTCCTAGTTAAAGCCAATGGAAAATTATCCTCCAAGTCCTCGTGGGTGCAAGGGGCCACAGGGATTAAGAAATACCCCTGGACGACACAAAGGACAGTAAACCTCGGAGCCAGGAATGTAACCCATTCTTTCCTGGTCATCCCTGAGAGCCCCTGTCCCCTATTAGGGAGAGACCTGCTAACTAAAATGGGAGCGCAAATCCATTTCCTCCCTGAGGGGCCCATCGTGACCAACTCCCAAAATCAGCCCGTGTCCGTTCTGACCATAACCCTAGAAGATGAGTACCGGCTCCACCAGGAGCGAGCGGCCCCTGACCAGGACATAGCAACCTGGCTCCAGCAATATCCAGGAGCTTGGGCGGAAACGGGGGGCTTAGGACTAGCAAAACACCGTCCTGCCTTGTTTGTTGAACTCAAGCCTGGGACAGACCCCGTTCGGGTACGCCAATACCCGATGCCCCTAGAGGCCAAAAAAGGGATTGCACCACATATTCGCCAGCTCCTCGACCAAGGGGTCCTCTGCCCATGCCACTCGCCCTGGAATACTCCATTGTTGCCGGTACGGAAACCTAATAGCGGAGAGTACAGACCTGTACAAGACTTGAGGGAAGTCAATAAGAGGGTTATGGACATACATCCAACTGTGCCTAACCCGTACACCCTCCTGAGTACCCTAAACCCTGAACATCAATGGTACACTGTTTTAGATTTGAAAGATGCTTTCTTCAGTTTGCCTTTAGCCCCTCAGGGCCAAAAGCTCTTCGCCTTTGAGTGGATTGACCCTGAGAGGGGCATAAGTGGCCAACTGACATGGACCAGACTGCCGCAGGGATTCAAAAACTCTCCTACCCTGTTCGATGAGGCCCTCCATGAAGACCTGGGTGAGTACTGACACAAACACCCTGAAATAACCTTACTACAGTATGTTGATGACCTTCTGATTGCTGCCAAGACCCAAGAAGCTTGTATCCAAGGGACCAAGGGTCTCTTACAAGCTCTAGGGGACCTGGGCTACCGAGCCTCGGCAAAGAAAGCTCAAATCTGTAAACCAGAAGTAACATATCTGGGGTACCTGCTAAGAGGAGGGCAACGCTGGTTAACAGACGCCCGAAAGCAAACTGTTCTGCAGATCCCCAGGCCACAATCCACCCGACAAGTAAGGGAATTCCTGGGATCGGTGGGATTTTGTAGACTATGGATCCCTGGGTTCACAGAGATGGCCAAACCCTTGTATCAGGCAACATGGGGACAGCAGTCATTTAATTGGACAGAAGAAGCCGAGTCGGCTTTCCAACAGATTGAAACTGCCCTACTCTCTGTGCCCGCCCTGGGACTACCTGATGTCACCAAGCCTTTCCACTTATATGTGGACGAGAGCAAGGGTGTCACCAAGGTGGTGCTAACTCAGAACTTAGGCCCCTGGAGGAGGCCAGTTGCCTACCTGTCAAAGAAATTAGATCCGGTGGCTGCCGGGTGGCCCCCTTGTCTCCGAATGATTGCAGCCATGGCCCTGATGGTACAAGATGCTGATAAACTTGTCATGGGTCAAGAATTATGGGTCATTACCCCACATGCCATCGAGGGTGTACTCAAACAGCCACCTGATCGATGGATAAGTAACGCCCGGCTCACCCACTACCAAGGGCTACTACTAAACCCCCTCAGGATAACTTTCCTGCCCCCAACAACCTTAAACCCTGCCTCACTGTTGCCCAACCTGGACCTGAACGCCCCGCTCCATGATTGCACCGAGATACTAGCTCAGGTATATGGAATTCGAGAAGACCTGCAGGACCGCCCACTTCCTGACGCTGACCTCGTTTGGTTCACCGATGGGAGCAGCTTCATACACCAAGGCCAGAGGTATGCTGGAGCAGCAGTGACTTCAGAGACTGAGGTAATCTGGGCGGAACCCCTGCCCCCGGGGACATCGGCCCAGAAGGCCGAACTGATAGCGCTCACCCAAGCTCTCACCTTAGGGGCAGGAAAGAAACTGACAGTATACACAGACAGCCGATATGCCTTTGCTACGGCGCATATACATGGGGCCATTTACAGGGAGCGAGGGTTACTAACAGCTGAAGGAAAAGAGGTAAAAAACAAGAAAGAGATCCTAGCCCTGTTGGCAGCCCTATGGAGACCGGAAAAACTGGCTATTGTACATTGCCCAGGGCATCAGAAACCAATCACTCCGATTGCTCAAGGCAACTCTCTGGCAGACCAAACCGCAAGGAGTATAGCAAAGGCTCCCAGCCAACTCCTTGCACTCCAGCTCCCTGATCCGGGTCCCCGGGACTTGCCATATCTCCCTGATTATTCAGAAAAAGATCTCCAGTGGATCGACAAACTTCCCCTGAAACGGATCCAGAATGGGTGGTGGACTGATACTAATGACCAAACTATCCTCCCGGAAAAATTAGGACAGCAAGTGTTAGAACACATCCACCGAACCACCCACCTGGGTGCCTGGCGGATGATAGACCTGATCAGACGCTCCAAGCTCAAGATCAGACATGTAGCCGAGACGGCCAGCAGCATCGTGACAAGTTGCAAAGTCTGCCAGCTTAGCAATGCCTATCCCCAACCCCAGGCTACAACGGGAACAAGGCTCAGGGGAACCAGGCCCGGTATCTACTGGGAAGTAGATTTTACTGAGATAAAGCCAGGAAAATACGGGTATTGGTACTTACTTGTCTTTGTAGATACTTTTTCAGGGTGGACTGAAGCATTCCCAACCAAAAGAGAAACCGCTCAGGTTGTAGCAAAGAAAATTCTGGAAGACATCCTCCCCAGGTATGGCTTCCCCGTCCAGATAGGGTCAGATAATGGGCCGGCCTTCGTTGCTAAGGTGAGTCAGGATTTGGCTTCCCTCCTTGGGGCAAATTGGAAACTACATTGCGCTTACAGGCCCCAAAGTTCAGGACAGGTAGAAAGGATGAATCGGACCTTAAAAGAGACCCTAACTAAATTGACTATGGAGACTGGCGCTAATTGGGTGGTCCTCCTCCCCTACGCTCTGTTCCGGGCCCGTAATACCCCTTACAGACTGGGCCTTACCCCTTATGAAATCATGTATGGCAGACCCCCACCCCTGGTTCCTAGCCTAAAAGATGATCTGCTCAAATCTGAAACAGAAAATGTCTCTGAACTCTTGTTTTCCCTACAAGCCTTGCAGAAAATTCATCAGGAAATCTGGCCCAAGCTGAAGGAACTGTATGAGACCGGTCCTCCACCGACACCCCATCCGTACCAGCCGGGAGACTGGGTCCTGGTTAAGCGACACCGACAAGAGACCTTAGAACCCAGGTGGAAGGGACCACTCCAGGTACTCCTAACCACACCCACCGCCCTGAAGGTAGAAGGCATCGCGTCGTGGATCCACTACACCCACGTCAAACCAGTGGACCCGACCTCCGACCTTCTCGGACCAATCACGGCAGCGACTGAAGCACCGACCACGTGGACTGTGGACAGAGCTAAGAACAACCCCTTAAAACTCACCCTGCGCCGGCAGCATAGCTCACTGCAAACATGCAGCTAGGTAGTCTAACCCTAACGTTAGTCGCCCTAGTGGCCGCTGGGGCAAACACAAAACCAGTTCCTAACCCCTTTGTCTGGAGATTCTGGCTTTATGAAAACCGAACCCACCCTGGGCAACCTCGTAAGCCCGGGAAGTTATTGGCCAGTGCTGATTGCCCCTCCACAGGGTGCAGTGACCCAATTTTGCTAAATTTTACTGGTTTTCAGATAGCCAAACCAGTGGTACCAATGATATGTTTTGAGTTTGATCAGACTAAGTACAATTGTAAACACTATTGGTGGCACCAAAACGCAGGCTGCCCCTACAGTTACTGTAAAATGCACTCAGTCAGAGGGTGGAACGAGCAATCCGGGTGGAACTTCTACCAGCAGGGTAGAGGCGGCATCTATACTTGGATAGTTAAGGACCCTTGGAACTCCCGCTGGACCACGCCTCAACATGGGGCTGTATACTATTCCTCTTCCTCCACGTGGCCTAGCAGTCACCTCTATCTGTGGCGTGGCCTAGTTCAGGTACGGCCCCTGGTCCATGGGGATATCCAACGACAGGAAGACAGACTAACACAAGATTTACGTCCTTTCTCCTGGTTAGAATTATTACAAGAAGGATTAGAACTTGCTAACCTTACAGGACTTCACAGCTTGTCTGGCTGCTTTCTGTGTGCCACCCTAGGGCGTCCACCGCTAACCGCTGTCCCTCTGCCATGGGAATCCTTTACCCAAACTAACAACCTTCGGAATCTCTCGAATGCCCCTATTCTTAATGTGCCACTGTACCGGAACCCCAGTCAGGAGAAGTTTCCCTACTGTTTTTCAGGCACTAACTCTAGCCTCTGCAACATCACTGTAACGCCCCCTAATACCAACCTGAGGGCCCCACCGGGCATATTCTTTTGGTGTAATGGAACATTATCTAAGACCCTATCTGGTCCCTCTGTTACCAACCTACTGTGTCTCCCTGTCACACTAGTTCCCCGGTTAACTCTACTAACTGCCGGCGAGTTCCTGGGGTACACTGGTAACTGGACTAGCACTGCTATTCACCCAGCCCCTAGACCAAGACCTGCATGAGCCATATTTCTCCCACTCATTGCGGGAATCTCCCTCACCACATCCCTCATTGCGGCCGGACTGGCAGGGGGAGCCCTAGGTCACACCCTCATAGAAAGCAACAAGTTGTACCAACAATTTGCCGTTGCTATGGAGGAGTCGGCTGAGTCCCTTGCCTCCCTTCAGCGACAGCTCACATCCCTAGCTCAGGTAACCTTGCAGAACCGGAGGGCCCTAGACCTACTCACTGCTGAAAAAGGTGGTACATGTATGTTCCTGAAGGAAGACTGTTGTTTTTACATAAATGAATCAGGGCTTGTAGAGAACCGGGTCCAACAGTTACGCAAGTTAAGCATAGAAATGAAAAAACAGCAATTTGCCTCAGCTGCAAACCAATGGTGGAATTCCTCTATGTTTTCTCTGTTAGCTCCCTTCCTTGGACCCCTGCTAAGCCTACTATTTCTGTTTACCGTAGGACCCTGTGTTATTAACCGAATTTTGCAGTTTGTCAGAAAAAGGTTTGACACCATACAGCTCATGGTCCTCAGAGCCCAATACCAACCTGTAGACGCGGAAACAGAATCAGACTTATAAGACCCAAGATTGGCTCCAGAGGTACCTGAGAAAGGGGGGAATGTAAGAAATCAAACATATATCTCAGTCCTGGGCCCAACACAAACACATTCCTCCATATATCTCAGCCCTGGGCCCAACACAAACACATTCCTCCATATATCTCAGCCCTGGGCCCAACACAAACACATTCCCCCATTTGTCTCAACTTCCTGGGCCCAACACAAACACATTCCTCCATACGTCTCGACTTTGAAAAACACCACCTGGCGATAAGGTCACAACCGTTTGTGGTTTTACTAAAAGCACGGGAACCAATAGAAAACTGCTAAATATATAACTTAAAATGTTAACCAATTGTAATGCTGTAACCAAAAGAATTCCCTTGTTCCTCTGTAACCTTACATATCCTGTTTACATCGGGCTATAAAAAGCAAGCTCATGCATCGTTCAGGGCCCTCTTGAATGTTGGGAAACGGAGGGACCAAGTTCGAACTTGCAGTAAAGATCCTTGCTGCTTGGCTTTGACTCCGGACTCTGGTGGTCTTCTCTGGGGAACAAACGGTCTGGGCATAACACATGTACTTCTGCTACCCTATTTCCATTCATAGACTGTGGTAATGAGAAGTCCTCTAGGTGGGCAGAACTTGAGGTAATACACTAAATCCTCTAATTTGGATGGAAATAGATGTGCAAACGTGGGCAATGACAAATGGCTTGCAAGGTAACACAAAGGCCTAGAAAGGAGATTAGAAGGTTGAGGACAAGGAGATGTACTTCAATGACTTCATCAGAAAGAGCCCAGATCCACGAAGCTATGAGAGTGCCCTCTGATGTCTGCAGATGGTGAGTCAACAAAAGGTACAATTTGAGAACTCCCTCTTGGTGACTAGGATATAAAAGGTGGTAAAAATGTATAAATACCTGAGGGGAGACCTTTCAGGCATTACTAGAAAAATTTTACAGTGATGACATTAGCAGTGGAAGGCAGAGTGTGACTACGACAATAAAACAGTATGTTTGTGAATGGTTTCCAGACCCTAAAAAAGGTCCAAAGAAAAGAAGGAGAAAGGGGGGATCCTAATAACTCACGAATACATCTGGATTAAACATTGGATTGACGGTAATCTATTTTTGTCATAGATGTGTTCTTGTTTGAAAGCTGAAAATTGACAGTCTTAAATAATTGATGCTTTGAGCAAAGGCAGGTATCTAGGACTTTATTTCTCTTATTACAGGGACATTTTATGAAAGAATTTAAACAAATATGTTAGGAAAAATAAACTCAAGAATAAAATGTCTTAAACCTACATGTGGAAGAAAACAAACTGAAGTAACCTACAAGTTGAGTAATTTTCAAACCTCAGCTTGGAAAGCTTGGAGGATATTTGGCAACTGAGGGAAATTGGGAAATATTGTGTTAGGAAATTTAGCACTTAGATTCCTAGTTTGTTAAGATTTTCAAAACTTTGCATTTTCTGGAAAAGCTATACCTATCTGTTACGGACTGAATTGTATATCCCCAAATTTTATATTTTGAAATCTTAATCCCCAGTGCCTCAGAATATGAATGTATTTGGACATAGGGTCTTTAAAGAAATGATTGAAGTTAAATGAGGTCATATACATGGACCCTAATCCAATCTGACTGTTGTTCTCACAAGAATAAAGAATTGGACACATAAAGAAACCAGGTATAGCCAGGAGCAGTGACTCATGCCTGTAATCCCAACACTGTGGGAGCCCAAGGCGGGAAGATCACTTGAGGCCGGGAGTTCGAGACCAGCCTTGCGAACATGGTGAAACCCCGCCTCTACTAAAAATACAAAAAATTAACCAGACATGGTGGCATGCACATGTAATCTCAGCTACTTAGGAGGCTGAGGCAAGAGAATTGCTTGAACCCAGGAGGTGGAGGCTGCAGTGAGTCAAGATTGTGCCACTGAACTCCAGCCTGGGTGACAGAACAAGACTCTGTCTTAAAAAAAAAAAAAAAAAAAAAAAAAAACACCAGGGATGAACACGCACAGAGAAAGAGAGGGCACCCATCTGCAAACCATGGAGAGAAGCCTTGGAGAAACCAAACCTGCAGACACATTGATCAGGAGTTTCTATCATTCAGAACTGTAAGGAAACACGTTTCTGTTGTTTAAGGTACCCAGTCTGTGTTATTATGTTGTGGTAACCCTAATATACCATCCCAGTGGAAAACAGCCTAGTCTATAGCTGCTGAACTGACTGTACTCATTGTACTACTTATTCTGAGTGAGATCCTCTGAGTTTAATTCAGTAAGAAACTGAGATTAAACTGAAAGACATTTGCACCTCAATTTCCTAGGACTTATACTTTTGTGAGAAAAGGAAACACGGCAGTCTTCATTCCTGTGTACATATGTAGTGCTTATTTGATTATGTCTGATGAGCTACGTTGAATAACATAAGTAGTTATAATTTGAGGTGGACACTACAATGGCAGTTTTTAAATTCTGCCAATTGTGGTTAAATAACATGATTAAAGCGTAATCAAGTGGCTTCTGTTTTAAGAGCAGAACTGCCTGTATATCTGGACCCAGGAAGTCACAAGGGAACCAGTTATTTTGAAGGGAATGGCTTTTAAGGGTGGAAGGACTTACCTGAGATGCTCTCATTTCTTCCCCAAAAGGAGACACCTACAACTGTTGTGTTATTATAGACTTGATGCCTTAGAACAATGGGTTAATAACATAAAAGTTTTAAAAATAGGGGAGTATTCAGAAGACAACATTCTACCCGTAATAGAATGCTTTCCATTTTGCCTATCCCCTTTTTGATGCCTCCTTTCCAGGAGAAGAAATACTGCATATATGTAATCACAGTTCCATGTCCTCCATTGGGACATATGGGGGATTATGTTCCGTCCTCCACTGGGATATCGTCACAGTTTCATGTCCTCCACATATGGTGGGCTCATTCTTGTATACTAGTCCTTTATTATTCACTTAGACTACTGGTGATAACTAATAAAAGGTCTAATGCCTAGGGGAAAGTTAGCTATTTCTTCTCTCAGGCTCTTCCTTTTCCTCTCTTTTTCTTCTCACTTTTTCTGTGTCTCTTCTCACATGGATTGCTCTCTGTCTTGCTGTATTTCTCTATTTCAGTAGCTAGATAGCTATCATTTTCTATAAAAAGATAGATAAAAGATACAAAAAGAGATACCGTCTTGCATTGTATTTGTGGTGCCATGAGAGGAATGAAAGAAGTGAGTTTTTCTGCTAATGACAGAATATAACAATAGGACGAACTTGAAGTCTTGATAATGCTAATTACAGGGTAATAAATCTTTTTAATTGTTTACCCCAGGTAAGTTAACATTTTCTATTTCTTGAAACTAAGTCTTCTCAACTGATATGTCTAATATACCATTGAGTCAGTAGTTCTTTCCCTCCATGCAATGGACTGAATGCTTATGTCCCTCAAAAATGCATATGTTGATTGGGTGCAGTGGTTCATGCCTGTAATCCCAGCATTTTGGGATGCTGAAGTGGGCAGATCACTTGAGTTCAGGAGTTTGAGACCAGCCTGGCCAACATGGTGAAATGCCACCTCTACTAAAAATATAAAAATTAGCTGGGTGTGGGCAGGGTGCGGTGGCTCACGCCTATAATCCCAGCACTCTAGGAGGCTAAGGTGGGTGGATCATGAGGTCAAGAGATCAAGACCATCCTGGCTAACATGGTGAAACCCCATCTCTACTAAAAATACAAAAAATTAGCCAGGCGTGGTGGTGGGTGCTGGTGGTGAGCCGAGATCGTGCCACTGCACTCCAGCCTGGGCGACAAAGCGAGACTCCATCTCAAAAAAAAAATTAAAAAATAAATAAAATAAAATAAAATATTAGCTGGGTGTGGTGGCATGCGCCTCTAATCCCAGCTACTTGGGAGGCTGAGGTAGAAGAATCGATGGAACCCGGGAGGCAGAGGCTGCAGGGAGCCGGGATTGTGCCACTGCACTCCAGCCTGGGCAACAGAGTGAGACTTCGTCTCAAAACAAACAAATAAACAAACAAAAAAATGCATATGTTGAAATCCTAATCTCAATGTGATAATATTTGGAGGTGGGGCCTTTGGGGGATAATTAGGTCATGAGTAGAGCCCTCATAAACAGAATTAGTGTTCTTATAAGAAGAGGCCAGAGACTTAGCTAATGATGATGCAGGATAAGTAAGGTGAGAAAGTCATACTGACTTGTCCCCTTGTGTGAAGCCCCGTGGACGTCTTTTGCATCCCTTGCATCTGCATGCATCAGCACCTAACTATCTTGTAAGATACGTGGCTCTGCAGCATACCAGCCAACCACCAGATGATCACAAGTTCCTGATAGGCCAATAAGGCCAAGGAAAGAGAACAAAAGTCCCTTATTCATGTTGTAGCTTCCTCATCTCCAGCCAGTCAGCACCAAAAGCCCAAGAACTATTAGCTGCAAATTCCTGTCATAGGGGAGCTAGGGACTTTTTCGGGTTCCCACATGTGCAACTACGTTCAAGGTTTAGCAAACAGTGATCTTTTCTTCATTTTAATAGTGAAAAGCAAACTCCTAGGTGGAAATTTTATATGCTTATGATACATGTAGAGCATGTAGATGCTGAGCACATGCACCAACTGCAGGTCCGCCTTTGCACACTTGACCTCACCAGTATTTTATGAATATGCATGTCCAGCTCCCATAAAGGGAATTCTCCTTAAGATACTAGGGACTGTCTCTCCCTTTGAGCATCCCTGTCTGCCTCTCAGAGTGTACTTTTGCTTTGCAAGAAATTTCTTTGCCTACTCTTACTTCAGATTCGCTCACAAATTCTTTTGTGCAGCAAAGTCAAGAACCTGAACCAGCCCACCAACAACATTGAAAAGTTAGCAGTTTGCAACCTGGAAGAGGGTCCTCACCAGAACCTGACCATGCTGGCACCCTCATCTCAGATTTCCAGCCTCCAGAGGTATGAGAAATACATTTCATATTTATAATTACACATATTACATATAACATTATATTATACACAGCTGGAATAATTACCTCCAGAATGATAATAATAATTATTATTGGGTGGTGGAATCAGTTTGTTTCTTAATTATACCCTACTGTATCATTAAATTTTCTATAGCTAACATGCATTATCGTAAAAAAGAAGAAAGAAATAAGTGCATAATGTATACATGTGTACATTTTAATAAACATGAATTACAAAGGTAAAATTCTGTCCTTTTTTGTTCAGGGGTCAGTAAAAACATTTCTAGTTCCAGATGTGCCACTTGACTCTATAACTCTAGTAAGTCAGTGAATCTCTTAGTTTGCTCATATGCAAAGTACATATACTACTACTCAGTTTTCGTCTTAAATATTTGTCATAAAGATTTCATGGACATCCAAAGGTTGGGAGGTTTAAAAGCTTGCTAACACTCTGTGGAGATGCTATTATTCTTTATTTTCTTCATATTTGAAACTGTGTGTATGTATAGTATGGCTTTTAATAGTTCAGTGCCTTGAACATCAGAAAATAACTTATAGATATCTCACATATTATTAGTAGCTCAGAGGAACATAAAGCATTTTTTACTACAAATTCTACCACAGAATAGGGTGTGTATGTGCATGTATGTGTGTCGTGTGTGTGTTTTAAATTAAAAAGTCCCAGTGGAATATAAACTTCCCTTTGGAACTCTCCTCTAATATAAAGTCACATTTTTGCTCAGAGGAATAATAACAGGAACAATAAATGTGCAGCCTAGTTCCCTAAGGGAAAGGAAATCCACATTTAAGAGCTTTTATCACAGACTCTAATACACTATCTAGTTTGTCAAAAGGGATATATTTATCAGCACAATAAAAGAGTACCAGGAAACTGCATGAGAGTAACTAATTGTCTGCCTTTCCTTCCTTCTTGGAAATGAAAGTGTCATTAAAGTTCATGAACATACATGAAACCTTTTGGTTTTGTGTGTGTGTGTGTGTTTTTTTTTTCATTGTTTCTACACTGTCAATCTGCTAAGAAACTGTTGTCTGAAGAGTAAGACACTCAATGTGATTGAATAGACTAATTTTCTAGCATTCTCTGTATCTTACATGATTTAATCTGCTGAGTATCTATCTTCTCTGTCTCTCTTAAACTTTTAATTATTAAATCAAAAGTTATCAGCTTGGAAAACAGACTCTAGAGTCCTATACAAAAATATATATAGTGTTTACTGTAGAAACACCGTATTTCTTCTACATTATAGTAATATAAGAGAGCATTTATAGTGTATTAACATGCTCAGTTTTCCTGATAGAAAATGCTTCATTATTTCTTCTTTTTTTTCAGTCCTCCTTGATAACCAACCTGCTGAGTGGGCATAGAACTAGGAGAGGCTATGAACAAGACAGTCCCCGAGTGACATCTCATTTTCTGAATATTTCTGGTGCTCTTTCCTAACATTCACATCTCCTTTTCCTGTGCCCCATTTTCGAGGGATGAGCTCTCTGCAACCTGACAGTCAGATAATCTGATAACTCCAACAGTCAATTGCTGATTGTTAATGGGTAATGGTACTTTTTTCAGGGAATTTGCGTTCCTTTTAACTGTGTCTTTTGGATGCAAAATTTTAGGCTAAAAGAGCCATTATTATGGGGATTTCAAATGCTTCCTTACACTTGTAATGGAATGTGATTGGGGAATTCTTGAATAAAATATGTGTGAGTAGGTAGGAGTCTTCTCTCCTCTTTTTATATATAAGTATGACATTCTGATTGGATATAAGCTAAACATTTGTCTCTGGGAGTCTGTGATCTAATGTAGTTACAATGAAAAACTCCCTAGAGAATTGGAGACAAGAACAACAGCATAGTCAACAGTTCAAAAAGAGAATGCATTGCAGCGTATTAAAATATGGCTAGTGGCCAGATTAGAAAATGTTGAGACAAGCACAATATTTACAGGGTATAGGTAAAGGGTGAAGTTCCCAGGTCTCTTTTTCTAGAATATGAGAGAATTCAGATGCATAGATGAAAAGGAGGCATTCAAGCTGGAATGATGTGAGCATTCCAAACACGTGGGGTGGCCTGGGTAGAGGCTTAGAGAGATGGAGCAAAGATAATTTTAAGATGTGGGTGTGAACTAAATCTTCAGGAAGGAGACTAACAGGAAAAAAGAGAAACACAGTTGAGAAAGAGCATTGGAAATAACTATGTTAATGGAAACATTAAAAAAGAGACCTGCATTAATTGAATTTGGGGCACAGATTTGGTATTTAGTGACAAAGGTAGCAACAATTCTTACTGCCCAAAAACATCCTAAGTGAATCACGTTAGTTTTGGTGGCCCCAGTCTTCCTTTTTTGTATTTCCTCAGTTTTCTGTTTCTCTTCTTCCTTCAATCAAAAGGTGACGTCCGGAAAGATGCTACTCAAATAATTCACTGTTATGTGAAAATTTCTATTAAAGATAAATGGGTTATCCTTCCAAAATTAATTTGCATGTTATCATGGGATAAAACCTTAATCTCAATTTATAATTATTAAATGCCAGTCATATGTGTTTAGATCCGCGAGAGCATGCTACATAGCATGCCATGCATCTAACTATCTTTGGGGACAAACTGAGCTCCCTGTAATGTAGGTTAATTTTCATGATGATATTAGAAATTTAGCATACTTAGTTATGAGACCTGATTATAGCTCCTATGTTCTGTATTGGAAAAGAACTTGTCATAGGTAAGGTAACAATAAAAACAAAAAACAGTGATATCTCCTGTGAGGTTTTATCTTCCTAGCCATTAATAGATTGTTTTAAAAGTGATAAATGTATATAGATTGATACAATAATATTCTCACCATTATCAAGAAGTTGAACGGTGAGTTGCATAAACTTTCCATAGAGTTTCATAAAGTTCCATAAAGTTTTAGAGACCTATGCAGATTTTTCAGTATTTGTATTCTAGATTCTAATTCCTGTTCTAACTTTTGCCCAGTGGAACAAATCTCAAATCTTCCTTTCTGGGTCCATAATTGACACCTTTGCAAGTTTATGTTTATCTACAGCTCCTGAGAGCTGTAGAACTTGTTCAATTTGATTTCTTTAAGGCATCTAGAAATCCCATTATTGCACAGATCTGCCTTCTCAGCACAAGGCTTTGCTGTCAATATTGCATTCCTTGAGTCTTCCACACATGGATTAAAACATAAAAATAAAAAAATAAGTTATTCCCCTTTGGTAGATTTGAGAGTATCTGTGTCTGACTGTACAAACATTAGTCCTAGCAAATGTAGTGAGTTTTTTTTTTTTTTTCTGGGCCACACCCTTTAGCAAAATCAACCATGGAAGAAAATAGCTATGGGAAGATTGCATCATATTCCCAGAAGAAAATACATGGAATTGTTTAGTCTACAGAAAAGGAAGCATGCCACTGATAGGTCATTTCTTTTATGGTTGGGAAGCATTTCGGGTGGGTGAAAAAATAGGACTCAATGGGAAAACTACTAAGTGATAAATTTTAGTTCAGTATAAAGGGTAACTGTATAAATTGATTGTCCCATTCATTGTAGATGGCATAAATTTCCCCAGAATGAAGAAAGCTCCCTGTCACTGGAAAAATTTAGATTTTCACACATGCTTCAAGAATTAGGTGGGGATAGTAAAAGATTAGTAGTTCCCTTTCAACCTACAAATTTTGTCTGTAGTGGTTTTTCTAAGTTACCTTTTGGAGAATTTTTTAACTCTCCATGCATTTCATTTTTCTTTTTTATTTAATGTTTATTTTTCTCTCAATCCTTTTGCTCTCCATGTTATTGTAATGCAATCTGGGCATATATATTCATATAAGGAATCCGTGACCTAAATTGTTACCTTTCTCAGGAATACCTGAATTCAAAAGAATATGGGAGGAAGAAAACAATGCTTAAGTAAATAAATTTCTAACCACTAGAATTAAATATTAGTATAAACCTAGTCAAGAGAAATCTTTAAGCAAAATGTGCTTCTCAGTGTCCCCTCAACAGAAAACATAGTTGTATTTGTTTCCTTAACACAAATATGAAATTAAATCCTACATAATTCAGATGTGTTTTTAGTAAAGTAACAAAATTTACTCTTTCAAAAACATTTTTAAAAACATCATCTTGCGGGCCTGATGCGGTGGTTCAGCCTGTAATCCCAGCACTTTGGGAGGCTGAGGCAGGCGGATCATGAGGTCAGGAGATAGAAACCATCCTGGCTAACACAGTGAAACCCTGTCTCTACTAAAAATATAAAAAATTATCCAGGCATGATGGCACGCACCTGTAGTCCCAGATACTCAGGAGGCTGAGGCAGGAGAATCCCTTGAACCTGAGAGGGCGCGGCTGCAGTGAGCTCAGATCGCACCACTGCACTCCAGCCTGGGTGACAGAGCGAGACTCCATTTCAAAAACAAACAAACAACCAAGAACACATAATTTTGTTATCAAATAAATTATTTCAAGTTCACTTATATTAAAATAAATAAAATGAGATTGTCAACACAATAATCAGCAACTTTAGTGCAATATGATAAGGCAGAAAAAGACACAAATAGAAGCTGAGATAATCTAGGTCCCAATTCTGGTTTTCACACCAATAACTTGGGTCACCATAGGCAAATCATTTAACTTCTTTGGGAGGCTGTTATCCAACCTTTACAATGAGGGAGTTGCGAAAGAAATCAGGCACATTCCTCAGTCCTGGGCCCAGTACAAACACCATATATCTCTCAATTTCCTGGGCCCAGTACAAACACCATATATCTCTCATATCTCTCAACTTCCTGAGCCCAGTACAAACACGTCCCACCATATATCTCAACTTTAGAAAAACACCACCTGGAAAAATCCCTGATAACGACACAGCCGTTTGTAGTTTTACTGAAAGCACGGGAACCAATAGATCACCGCTAAATGTATAACTTAATATGTTAACCAATTGTAATGCTGTAACCTAAAGAATTCCCTTGTTCCTCTGTAACCTTACAAGTCCTATTTACATC